>NC_089522.1:16391840-16469340 GCF_963924715.1 Thunnus thynnus
ATGCAAGTCTTTCAAAATGATTTCTCCCAAGCTGTTTTCTGAATTACACTAATAGAAGTGTAACAGTTAAAAATGCTGTGTTGGTGGATACGTAGCCCTACATCGAAGTTTGTTTCATGACAGTAGAAGTATGACATAAAGATTATGTATTTGGACATTCAGTCACAATACAGGGTGCTAAAAGTACAGCTGAGCTTGTGAAAACATGTGTATAATGCCTCCAGATGGAGCTTATCTTGATGTCATGTTATCTCAGATTGATTTTGCGACGTGGAGTGTGAACGATGATGACATTTACCATGCAGGGAGGGTCAAATGAAAGACGCTATCCAGTTGCATTATGGGAAATTTCAGATCCAGTGTTTTAATCTGTCCTCACAAGCCCCCCAACTTTACGTGCAATACTAAATCATTTGAGTATTCAAAGACTACGAAATATGTATAATATATTCTTTTATCACCTTTTGATTTTTTATGTTAAATTCTATTGTCTTTTAATGAGTACATTATGATACACAATATTGCCTATAAGTAAAAATATATTTTTTAAAATGACATAAAAGTTTAGGGTCAAAACTAATAGAATCGTTTCATGAATAAACTACAGTTGATTTGTTAATAATCATTTTAATATTTATTCTTCACCCTTCAACGTAAAAAGAAGGCTTTCATTCCAACCTTAAAACAAAAAACACTTTTTAGAGCGGTGGTGTGCACAATACTGCACATTAACATTAAAATCTATGATGCTGATAACCACCAAGTAAGCTTAACCAGCTAACATTAAAGATATGTTATTAACAAGAGTGCTGGTTGAGTAAATTGTTTGTTTGTTTTTTTTAATCATTATATAACTTTCTGTCATTCAAGCAATTTCATGAATTTGGAAAATCAGTATGGATATTACATTGTGTTTAAGTTGCTCTGGTGGTGCTGCTTGGCCACAGAAGGGTCAATTCATTGTTTCCTCGTCTTCACTTCTGCTTACTGGGATTTTGCGTGCTTCATCCTTTTAACTGCATTTGGTTTAAAAAGGCTGCCGCAGGCCGCTCTGACAGCTGATGTTGTTGTGGAAGCAGTTTTACTTCCAAGTCGTGACAGTTGGCTGATGACCAGCAGCATTTTGATTGGAAGAAACTACCATATTCCTATTATCTTTTGATGACGTAAATGTTTTTATGACATTTCTGCTTGTTAGGAACACTGAGTGTTCTAATGTTGAATTGTCACTCTAGCACATGAATGCACCACACAGGGCCAGCGGTACATAGCATTTTGAATTCCTTTAGCCTCATGGGTTCTTGTTTGTAGCCTTTAGTTTAAGCACGCAGTAATCCTAATGGAGCATCTTTTATCACCCAGTGCATTCTCATTATGTTGGCTGGGAGGTAGAGTACACAATCAAGTCTTATTTTAGAGATGTATCCAAACTTCAAATCTAAAACAGTCCTAAGTGGAAAACGCACCATTGTACTGGGCGACATTGGACCTGGTCACCTGTTATAATTTCACCTCGTGGCGCCACGCACTCAGACTGTGGCTGGAAGTCAAGCCAATGCTCGCACACACACACACACACACACACACACATACAGAAACAAACACGCATCACATGGTCCAAAACAGATTCATTTGGCACTCTGAGTGCTTCCCTGTGAGAGACCACCTGTCCCTCGTGATTTTGTTATGTCACTCTCTCTTGTGGGTAAAGGAGACAACAAGTAACTTTTACATGATTGGCATTCGGCGCAGAGACATTTTGCTTTGATATACAGTATGTATTTCTATAACTTAGGTATGAACAGCTGTGCTCCCATACGCCTATATGTCTTAAGTGGGATTATATGACTTACTGTACCATTGTTTAGTTCTATGAATTTATAAGCAGCCAGCGTGCAAGATGTCATACATGGATTAACCAGGAACCAAACAGAAGTAGTTCTTTTGTGTGTAGCAGGATATATTTGGATAACCAAATCCCAGATGGAGTCCTCTAAAGAGGACCTATTGACAGGCAGGTCAAGAAGAGAGCGAAGTCTCAAAGGTACATCTAGTCTGTGCTTTTGTTATTGTGTGCTGTTCCGGCACTAGAGGAAAAACCTGTTCCTTTTGCAGATTGTTATGGGGTCAACGAATGTGGAACTAGTGGAAACATACTGATCCCTCTGCTTAACACTGGTGAAAAAGATACCAATCAATGAAATGTCACAGGCATGACAGAGCCGTGCATAATGCATTTAGGGCAGAACATAAGTGTTGCGTAACAAAAACCTGACAGCAACTAATCAGGCTACCTTCACCTTTATGCAATTATTTATGATGTTTGCCTGGAAAGTATAACAACAGCTGTGTCTGATACTCACATGTACTACAGGCTTCTGCTCTCTGTCTCTAAAGTTGTAAAGTTTGTTAACTGAATCAGAGTTCACAGTGGTTAATATTTAGGGTTGGGTATCAGTTAATGTTTCATCAATTTTATCATTTTTTTTATACTATACACAGTTCTTTACCTGAGTTTTGGCACTGATACCAATACAACTTTTTTATGCTTTAGTTTGAGGAATAGAAACAAAACTTTTATTGCATCTCTTTAGCATCAGCAGTAATAAAGAATGTTGCCCAAACACTAAAACAGCCTAAAATTAGCTGCATTACATTAAATAAGATTAACTCAGATCAGTGATTATGTGTGCCAACTTTTAATACTTTACACTCTTCGATACTTGATACTTGCCACTGACACTTTTTGGTTAGTGCTCCGTAAGTATTGAAGTTTGAAACTCAGCCCTAGTTATATTGAGTGACTCTGGTGTCCAGTACACACGTTATGTACACCCACAAACACAGGCCAAGAGAAGTGGAGTGTGTGATCTGTATCTGTCTGTGTGGATCAGTGTAGCTCTCTTGGATGCTATCAAATGGTGAGAACCTGCCGTCAGGTACTGTGGGTGCCAAACAATGCACTGGCTCAAATAATAGAACCCCCCTTTACTTCCAACCCTACCCCCTTGAGAGAGCTTGTGACTCATCCACTTATTGTATTACAACCAGAGGCAATGATACAAACCCGGATAGCTTCCACCACTATGGGTGGGAGCAATTAGAATCAGCGATAAGCGAAATATTGCTCTTAAAATACAGCCAACGATAAGGGAAATAATAGCTGAGCTAATAATAGCGTGTGTGAGTCGGGGATGAGGAAGCGCTGGTTTCTAATAACAGCTCATGGTTTACTAACAACTTGGCTCTCCACAAAAGTAAATACAGGGATTTAAGGCTGAACTTCCATGGCAGACAGCCAACAGATATATATTAGGAATCCATTAGCAGTGTTAAATGTTGATCTGTGTGGCATGCACCTCCCCAGGCTTTTAAGGGCAGTTTTACTCTGGATCCTGTTGAGCATTGTGTACCCTGTCCTTAGTGCTGGTGACAGGAAAGTGGATGGGTCTCTGTCAAAGGTCACCGTCACACTAGCCAACTGTCTTGTTATCCTGCTATCCCAGTTACAATTACACTGTTAATACAGCAACAACATATGTCAAGCCAGCCTGAGAAAGCATTAGTTAAGCAAAGCAAAACATGTTCGCTAACAGGGAACACCTTCCTGCTGTTGAAATGCACACCACTGTTCACAGCCCATGTCTTTATTGTCATAGACCCTCTTAAACCTGCTCCGCCTATTCAACTTTCATCTGATCAGCCCACTAAATGGAAAGAGCAGATCCTCCTGATGATTTTCTCTAGCCAGTGTAGACAGTTTATGTGGTTAGCTAAGAAGTTAAAAGCACAGTGCCTCGATGTCTCACTGCATGTCTTTTTCACATTTTCAATGAATGATGTCAGATACAATAACAAGACCCTGGTCCCATGATGTAATTTCACACACTCAGGGTTAATCTAAGCTGCGCAGTGTGTAAAGCTCCAAAAGCGTATCGTTTCATGCCTTAATTTATTATGCGCCCTCCCTTCACATTAAAAATAAAATCTTTACCTTTTAAGGTGGCAGAAAGACAGTTCTGTTTTCTTTGTTTGGAACGATGTGTCATGTTGTAAAGAAAAGTCGTAGCTGCTAGACTCTACTGTACATTTGTCGTTCAATATGTCTGAATCACATTTCCAAGAGTCTTTGTTTCAGTATTTATAGCTTTTAAGGGCTGAGCAGAGCTGATCAAGACATCATAAATAACACCAAGACATATGTACACAGAAAACTAAGACATATATGTACAGTAGCAGTTCAGCCTGTCGTCTAACTATATGTTGAAACTCAACACAGTGCCTTTATTCCTGTGAAGCACTGCTGATATATGAGGCTTCACAAACATGTCACATGTGACGTTTCCTGAAGTTGGCCCCGCAGGCGGATGTGTTATATGCATGAGTTCAGTATCAGCTCATCCTCGACTGAGCAAGTCATGGAAGACCGAGTCAGAACATTAGCTGATGCAGTTACCAAACTGCTCTCGTGTTGCTGCTGTTTAAACTATAACCTGTTGTTCTTGTCCCAGTATTGATCTGTATGCTTTGTAGTAAAAGTCAATATTGTGTATGGTTGAGGAGATAGAACAGGAAAGGACAGTGCTTGAAACTGTGAGCAGAGGTGCTTTGTAGTGAATGCTTATATAACCAGACAGTGAAACTAAACTCTTGTATGTTTTTATTGGAGCTCTGGCATCTGGCCTCATTTGATGTAGTTTAATGCTGCCTCTCTTAATCCTGTTACTCACTATTAAAAGACATTCTGGCTAGAAGAAAAAAAAACTTCTATAGTGCTAAACAAATGTTAGTCTGCAGTTCCTGGATTTTAGTTTAGTTAACATTAGTTACTGAAGGCCATTGTTTGATTCTGGAGTTATCTCTTAAAGTTTGTGTTACATTGGTCTCTGTCAAAGTGAAATGGTGGCCTTGGATTCACATTGTGCTTAAAAGGAGATGGAGGCAATAGCAGCAGAATTAGGAATCCTGGAAGTTTAGCTCACAGTCACACAGCTCAAGGCCTGGACTCCCTCACACAGCTTGAATCAGTGAGAGGGGCCAACAGAGGAATGAATGGGTCTGGTTGGTTGGTTGGTTAGGCTAATTAACCAAATCTTGTGTTCTTGCAGCCGCCGTGCAGTAATTGCAGCTGTGCCTGTGAGGGTGTGAGCGGGCAGGAAGTGGAGGGTTAGTGAGGACACAGCTGGGAAGAGAGTTGTTTCCAGCCCTGCCCACTCCCCCCTCCCCTCTGTCTGTCCAGCCAAACACTGACCCCGAACCACAGAGCAGTCAAGATCACTGACAAACAGACACAGGTGTACTCATCATTACAGCTTTCTATATAATGCTCATGTAATAAAAGGTGCATTAAATACTGCTTGTTTTAATTATATACTTTATTACCTGTAATAAAGTAATAATAAAGTAATCATGCCTGTAAAGTAATAATTCAAATGAGGAAATATGGAGGACCAAACACTGAACATAACTATAAATGAAATAAAAATGGAAACAGAGATAAATAAAATAAAGCTGAAACAATTACTTAATTAATTGATTAGTATTTACTGGTAGTTAATCTGAAACTATTCTCATTTTTCAAGCAAAAATGCAAACTTTTCTCTGAGCCAACATTGTTAAAGAGTTGGATCTGCTGGGGTTTTTTTGTGTCTTATGAAAGTACATTGAATATATTTGGCTTTGAACTGTTGCCAGACAATATGAGCTATTTAAAGATGTCACTTTGGGCTCTGGGAAATTATGATGAACAGTTTTCACTATTTTTCCCTCATTTCTGACATTTACTATATCATACAATTCATCATTAATGGAAATAATTGTTATTTCCAGCTCTAAAGTAAAAACAGAATGGATTTTAGGTAAAGCAGCAGCAGTGTGTAAAGCAAAGTGTGTTAAAGTCTTGAAAACTGCACATTAATTACATGTGAGACTATTCTGTGGCTGTTTCACAGAGACAGGAAATGTTGGGAGAGGGAAGAGGGACAAATGATAAATGTCCTAGAACAGACCTAAACCCAGGATACCACATGGTGCAATTCAGCCAAGTGAGCCATAAGAAAGTAATAAGACAGTTAAACCCTACTGCTTTGTTTTCGGCAACAGTCTCATTCAAGGCTCTCAAATGACAGCTACAACAACAAAGACTCTTTTATGTCTGTGTCCAGTTTTGCCGGAAGTTGTTTCCCTCTATTCACTGTATTTTTTTTTTCTCTAAGGCCAGTAAGTCCTTTGTTGTTTGTATGTTTATGTCCTCAGGCTCCACACGTACATTCAGATAGAGTATCAGTGGAAAGTGGCAAAACCACAGCAATATTGTCCCAACAACTTATTTGAACTGCTGAACTTGAGCCAGTCAGGAATAAATTGAAGGCTGAGATTTTGAAGTAGAATGATAAACGAGCTTTATAATCGTTTGATTTTGGGAAAAAAATTTGTTGGTCAAATTAGAAAAAATTGAGTGGGCAGTTTCAGCTGGCGGTTACAGTTTATTTAGCTTAGTAATTCCAGGATAGCTGGGAGAATGTTTATGCGCAAGTATTAATTCAGAATCTGTTTTTCTGACAGATGTGCAGCCTGGGTCCAGCTCTATTTAGCTTTGTGGAATTTGCTTCAGTGTTTCACAAAGATTACTTCGTGGCCTCACTGGTCGCCTGAGACCAATTTTGGTTTGGCCCAAGCCATGACGAAAACAGAGCTCTGATTCCAGATGGCAGAGACCCAAGATGGCAAAGACAGGCACCCCCACCCCTCTGCAACATTTATCTTTATAAGGAATGGCTTCTTTCGTATGTCAGTAATTACACATTATATTAACCCCCGAGCTGATCTGAACTAGTGCAACAAAGTCTCATAGTATTGTCTATTTTTAACGCTCTGGTACCGCTTGTTATCTTTTCAGGCTATGACCAGTAGTCTGTGACTGAGCTTTGACGTTCATCTCTGTAAGACATTTAAAAAGCTCCAGATGCCTATCAAAGGTCATTCTCTGGAGAGTAGCCCCCTTGTCAACAGCAGCGTCCCCAGAGCCTGCGAGTTGACTTATGGGATGTAGCACTCTGGCCTTTTAAACTCTGGCTTTAGTTGAACTCAGGGTTGGTGGGATAGCTGAACTTATCTTTCATTGCAACCCTTTTCAAATACTCCCGGATAAATCCAAACATTGATTACCTGGACAATGGTTGTATTCAATAAGAGACGGTATGTCGTATCTGTGGTTATCAGCTCTTAGTTTACCTCTCTCTCGCTGTATTGTCACAGGAGTTAATATTAGTGATAAATTCATCTACATGTGACGATTTCAGCTCTGCTCACAGACGAGGCTTCTACAAGTTCCTTTGCTGAACATGCTTAAGAATAAACTTGTACAGTTACTACAGTAAATGTCATGATAACATCACAACTTCACAATACAACATATCAGTTGGTGTAAAAGTTTTGTCTGTGAATGAATGGATGATGACCTTGCTGTGAACACTGGATCTGTGCACGTGTACATTCCAGCGTGCTTGTGCATGAGGGAATTGTCCAGTAGGATATTATTAAAGACAGAATGGATTTGTGGTGTGTTTGCCTAGCCAAAATCTTTTCCATCCCTTCCTTCATTCGTTCTTTAAAATGCTATCCGCCTGCCTTACTTTATAAAGCACCTTGCTGGGAGCCGCACCTTATAAGCCAATGTTTGGACTCCTTTTAACTTCACCGCCAAGAGGTCCCTGCTTAAGTAAATGTCGAGGCAGACTCGCCTTTAAGAGCCAAAAGTCTGCCGGAAGAACAGTCAGGAGACAATCAGTGGAAGATACTCTAAAGTCCAGCTCAGTTGTTAAAAAGTGAGTGGCACGAAGAGCGAATGAAGAGAAGCTTCTTCTGCTCTCTGGGGAGTGTCAGAGTGGCCGTTGGTCTGGTCTGGATTTGCAAGTCTGGGTGATAAAAGTGCAGCATAGACACAACCAGCTTCAGGATCAAAGAGTTGCCTGTCCAAAGGGAGTCACACACACATCCATAGCTTCGCACACAAGACTTATTCAAAAACTTCTGTGGACGCTTCTGCCTCTAATCTCCAGACCGTGTGGTGACTAAGCATACAAGTTGGCATTAACACAAGTTTTATTCATCATGTTTCCTCACACTCTGGTTTCACTTATTCAGAGCTATCAGGGCTTTTTCCGAAGCTTCAGTAGATGTTTTCCTTAAATTTGCATCGCATTTGTAAATAAATGTTTATCCATGCTTTCGCTGCATTATTGTGTGTTTTCCCATTCAACAAAAATACACAAAATCTCAAAATGTGGGACGTCCTAAACTGCCTTTAAGCTCACTCTATGCTTCTAGCCAAACTATCAACATCAATTTGATAGAAATGTCTCTGCTTGGATCAAAATCTGAGTGAGCTCACATGGGAAGCTGAATTGAGTGCATTGCTGAGAAGCGCGGTCCTGGGAACTGCAGGTGGCCCTGTATCTCAGACTGGCCACTTAACTCAGTTATCTAGCTCACTCTGTTCAGAGCCATCTGTTTGGGATTAATGTGATCAGGTTATATCAGAGCCCTTCAAGACCAGAGTGTCAGGTCTCCATTGGTGGTCTATAGCATTATGATCTGGAAGCTAACGATTTAGGAACACAATAGGCTGATCGCTAATTGAGCAACGGTACTGCACAAATTCAATGCAGCACTTAGATAAAATTGCTCATCCAGTCATGTAAAGAATACAAGTGGGCGTTCATAGTAGGTTGTTACACCTGATCTTCAGTAGCCTGATGTCTCACACATCTCCGCAGCTTTGATCTGAATCCTTGAAAGTTGACTGACAGTTGGCATCAAGCATTCCCTGTCATCCTGCATCAAGGAGTTCAGGGAAAAGTGCTTCTTGTTCTTTCCTGAAAACCTGTTTGAGCGAACCTGACTGCATATATATATATATATATATATATATATATATATATATATTCATATATATATATATGTGTGTGTTTGTGTGTGTGTGTGTATACATACAGTATATCTCTCAGAAATAAAAAAGAAGATACTTTGGATGCACTGTTGTTAGTTCCTGAATAATGTTGTTGCTCTCTGCCTGTATCAGCTGCATCAGGGATTGGTATTCACCCAGTACATCAGAAAGGCATGTTTGCTTCTGCACCTGCGAGCCATCAGTGTGTTTATTTTTGCGTACTGCGGTGCTCCTAATCTAGTTTGGCCATTTGTTTTCAGGTGGAATAGGAAGTTACCAGAGACTCTGTCTCGGCATAAACAGAGTGGAATTTGCCTGCCACTGTCCTGTGGTAATGGTGTTGTGTTTCAAGCGCAGGTTGTTAGATTGCATCTGTCTTGTTGTGAAAACAAATGGCGAGTTCTCGTGTATACAGTGTAAACCTCATCTCAGGACCGTGGTAGAAAGAAAGCTTGCCATCACGCTACAAGTTTGAGGCTGTTCTTTCTTTTTATCAACAGCTTGCATTCTTCTTATGTCACCCATGTGTGGATACGTTAGCTGTTCAAATTTTCAAAGGACACGGCATGAAACTATGCAGTGTATGCATGTAAACAGATAATCATCCTCTATCTCCAGTTATGTATCTCTCTTCCATTGTATTTCTCACAAACACAAATACAAACATGCACACAAACACACACTGGTTTGACAACATACCAACCACGGCTCACAAATGCTGGTACTGGTGATGAGTTTTGTCATGTCTTCCAGTTTAGTTGTGATGTTGTTACTAAGACTGATTGAGTGTCTATGTGTACGCTGTGCATGCATGTCTTTTTCTCATTACTGATGATATCATCTTCAGAGGAAACACTCTGTGCTCTGGTCATGGGTCAAGTGACTTTCCCAGGCTGGAGTGTGTGTCTGAGCATGGAGAAGACATGTGTGTGTGCGTGTGTGTGTGTATACACATGTGTGTGTGTGTTTCAGAGCGTAGGGAAAGTCCAGAGCTCAAGGCTCCATTTGTGATGTTCTGTCTTGGATGTGGACTAGTGAGAAGAGAAATCACTAACAGACTTACACACTAGCTTACCACACGTATCCAAAAAAACACAGGCACACACAGAAAGCAGCTGCAGCAGTGCAGAGGAATGCTTTTAAGGTTGACGACCCCACAAAGCTAACTGTACACTGTATCTAAACTTCATTTACTCAAGCCACAGATAATGCTGTTATACAGTTTCTCAGAGCCTCATTGTTCAACCAACATACCTCACTGCACCGGGTACACACAGAAATTACTAAGTTACATTATTGGCTGCATCTGTCACACAAAACAAGAAAAGCTGTTTTTGGGGGTCAAAACATCTGTTTTTTTTGGGTCTCATAAAAGTGTATTTTTTTCACAATCTGGATGAATCTGCCGCTCTTTTCTTCTTTTAAATGGATTCCATGCGTGCTATAAAGACAGTCAAAACTTTTAACTCAAGCAGAGTGAAGGCTGGAGTCACACAGTCTTCACGTGTCCCCAGTCATGCATCACATTGAACCCTCTGGGCTTCCTATCTGCCATTCTGAGCGCGACGTGAGGAGAATGTCCTCTCGCAGAGTAACCACGAGGCTGCGCTCATCATCTCTAACCAGATCACATCTAATGGCTCCTCAGACGTTTGAGGAATTTTTTTTCCTTGCAGTAAATCCTATGACCTAGAGTGTTATCAATTTGGTTTATTGACCTCACCCAGGCCAGGCAGAGTTCATTGTATTCTTGAGGTGTGGCACGTGCATTCTGGGTGGGATTCTCATATATTTGTATTTCTGTTTTACTTACTCATCCTCTCTGTTGTGTTTGTGTGTTTTCAGATCAGTGCCAACGTGCTGATCTTCATGTGCACTAACATGATAGGGATCTGTACCCACTACCCTGCTGAGGTCTCCCAGAGACAAGCCTTCCAGGAGACTAGAGGATACATACAGGCCAGACTGCACCTGCAGAGGGAAAACCAGCAGCAGGTACATACACGCACACAAGCATGCACATGCAACAGACACACACATACACACGTGCATATTCACGCAAATGAGACAAGCAGGAATCGTGCCAGTATCCTGTAGGAAAAATAAACGCATACACAAATGCAAAAGAGCAACAAATGGGTGTCTCCATTTTCAAGCCTGATTTGTTTGTCTCAGTTTTTCGAGGTCAACAATATGTTCTAGAGTATCTCCACTCCTCTCTATTTGACTAACACGTTCCCACGCACATGCCAACGAGGCAGTGACTCATTGAGCATTCTAACAGTGGAAACTGACGAAAATGAATGGGCTCTCTCACTCTCTCTGTGTCACTGTCTTTCTTTCTTTAAATTCTCTCTCTCTGTTCTCTCTCTCTCACTGTCCTTTCTTTAATTTCTCTTTTTGTGCTCTGTCTCTCTATCAAATTCAAATTTGCTTTATTGATATGAATGTCACTCAACAATGTTGCCAAAGCATCAAGAATCAATGAAACAAAGACATTTTATTAAAAAAAATAATTAAAAAGATATATAAATGAAATTATATGTTTATTTTATTTTTTATTTTTTATTTTATTTATATATATTTGATGAAGGGTTTATGTCTCTCTCTCTCTCCCTCTCTGTCTCTTTCTCTCTCTCTCTCTCTCAGGAGCGCCTACTGCTGTCAGTGCTGCCAAGGCACGTTGCCATGGAGATGAAGGCTGATATCAATGCCAAGAAGGAAGATATGATGTTCCACAAGATCTACATTCAAAAACACGACAACGTTAGGTAGATAAACACACATTCTTGCTTTTACACAAGTGCACCCACACGTGCTCAAGAAGATGTCGGAGAGTTTGTCTACTTTGCTATCACAGCTTGCACCAGTGGCTTTGACCTCACTCCGCTGACTGATGTGTCAGTTACAGAGTCACTCCAACAGCTATTTCCCTGACAGCATGTATTATGCATGTTGTTGTTTATTGACACTGACAGCACCGGCTGCAGTAACGATATTGACTTAGGCACACTGCTGTGCTTTCTGTAGCAAATGATGGGAGGCAGACCTCAAGTTTGCTTGGCCCCCTGTCACAGCCCTCACCACTGGATTTCACCTCCCAAGTGGGAATAACCCAGTACTAACAGGTGATCGCAGCTCTCTATCCATTAGTTTACAGTTGAGCCCAGCCGGTGCAGCTCAGACTGTCATGGCGATGGTGGTGGGGGACAATGAAATGAGGTTGCGGCAGAGATCTCCTGTCAGAGGTGACCCAAATAAATGCAGGTGATGCACTTAGCGGAACAATCTGTTGCAACGTTGCTTCTCTATCAAGGTGTAAACTTACAGGGACAATCCATTATCCAAATGTAACACAAGGTTAAAACCTGCTGTCTCTCCCAAGTTGATGCACAGGTCATTTTGTAAAAGCACTACTAATGTTAATGTTTTCTGATTCTGTCGAGGGTTTATTTATGTCACTAATGTTTGTAAAACAGGCCTATATTTCTAACTATGGTCAGTCAAGAGACCTTCAAAATGCTTATTTTTCATCTTTAAGTCAAACTTGTTAATTATTGTAAATGGTCAGAAATTACTTTTTGGGCCTTTAGAGGGTCAGTTCACCCAAACAACAGAAAAACATATGTACTCACTTAGTTCTAGTGGTAATCTGGTCATGCAGATAGTTTTTATTTATTTGCCCATATTTTGTGTCTGTGATTTTTGCCACTACCCAGAACAACAGAGGCGAATGGAATCCCGTTTGTATTGCTCACGTCTTTGGAAAATTATTATTTAAAAACTCTAAAGCAAAATCCCTGTTTCTAAAGTAGGAAGCAGTTCCAGTGAAACTATTTACAGAGAATCTAAAAACCTGGGCCAAAAAAACAAAACTGCAGTCACTTCATGACTACACACCATTAGATTTCTTTTTGTTGTAATTCAGCTGAACTGACCATTTATAAACTAATACATCATAGCTCATAGCCTTTGTCAGGGTGGGAAATGCAGACAAGCTCTGCACTGCTGTAATTAAGGGCCATTTCTGCCCCAGTGGATGATCTCACGGGACTAACAGCGCCATCTGTCGCCTTCAACTGAAGCTCAGCGTCTGTAGTGTTGTTTATCCTCGCCTTTCATTACTATCAAAAGTTAGCAATGAAAGGCATGCAGACAGGGGGACGGGGAGTGGTGATTCTCACAGGGAAGGGCTGGAGGAGGTGACCTACATTGGCCTAGATGATGGGAGCCAGAGCTGAACAAATGTCTGCCTCACTCTCTCCCCCTGCTCACATGGCAGCTGGACAGTAAGGAGGGAGGGAGGCGCTAGACCATGCTAACTACCTCTATACTTCATTGATTGATCTCATTCTCTGTCTCCGTTGTCTTTCTTTCCTCTCTGTCTATTTTGGTTACCATCTCCCTCCCTCCCTCCTTCCCTCCTTCCTTTCCACCACCACCACCTTTCCTGCAGCATACTGTTTGCAGACATCGAGGGCTTCACCAGTCTGGCATCTCAGTGTACGGCCCAGGAGCTGGTCATGACGCTGAATGAGCTGTTCGCTCGCTTTGACAAGCTGGCCTCGGTGAGCGTTCACACCTGCCACCACCATTTTCACAGCAGAACTTTGAACCAATGACACATCTATACTGTAATCATACAGTCTGTAGCCTTTACAGTGTGGCAAAGTCCAACATGATGTACTTTTGGCGGTGGTGGTGGTGGTGGGGGGGGTGTTACTTAAGCATTGTGTAACACATCAATTAGACTGTGAGTCTAAGATGAGATGAGTCATCCAAATTATGCATAAAAAGCTCTATATTTGACATGAGCATGCTGTGTATTAGCTGTAATTCAGGGGCCTAATATTTTAAATGTGTGTGTGTCCTTGCTGTACAGGAGAACCACTGCCTGCGTATTAAAATCCTCGGGGACTGTTACTACTGTGTGTCAGGGCTGCCTGAACCTCGGGCTGACCACGCCCACTGCTGTGTGGAGATGGGAGTAGACATGATTGAAGCCATCTCGTGAGTCAAACACACCGATGCACTGAAACACACTGACTCACAACAGTAATTTTCCAGCAAAGGTTAAGTTTTCAGACTTCTTGCTTTGTTTATGCCAAACGGGATATTGAAGAGACACTGTGAAGCTGAAGGTGACACAAGTTTTTTGACAAAAGCGTGTATATATGTGTGCGTGTGTGTGTATGTGTGTGTGTGTGCATCTGCAGGCTGGTGAGAGAGGTGACGGGCGTTAATGTGAACATGCGGGTGGGCATTCACAGCGGGCGCGTTCACTGTGGGGTGCTGGGCCTACGCAAGTGGCAATTCGATGTCTGGTCCAACGACGTGACGCTCGCCAACCAAATGGAAGCCGGGGGAAAGGCCGGGTAAGTCCCTCCCACCCCCACCTGCTACTGTACTGACGTAACCTTCAATAGGCCATTTAATTTCTGACACTCTGTGTGTGTGTGTGTGCGTGTGTAGGCGAATCCACATCACCAAAGCCACGCTGCAGTATCTGAACGGAGACTACGAGGTGGAACCGGGATTTGGAGGAGAGAGGAACGCATACCTGAAAGAGAACAACATTGAAACCTTCTTGGTGCTGGGCTGCAGCCAGAAGAGGGTCAGTACACGGTCAAACACTCATGTCCCTGAGTACCTGCTCAGAACTTCACACTAGTGCTATATTTCACACTAACAATATAATGGCTTGTCACCTGACTTAGAAGTCCTTGTTTGTCGGAGCATCCACTCTAACACCTTCCCTGGGTGGGGTCTCTTCACTTGCAGAAAGAGGAGAAAGCCATGATGGCCAAGATGCAGCGAGCACGTGCAAATTCTGCCGAGGGATTGATGCCACGCTGGGTGCCTGACAGATCCTTCTCCAGAACTAAGGAGTCGAAAGTCTTCAGGCAGATGGTGAGATACAGGCAGGGAGCACTTAGTCGAGCGCACGGCACCTGTTCTTCTTGTCTACATCCAATTTCCTGTGTCATCCTCTCCACTCTCTGAAGTTAAATCATCAATATCCCTCCTAATTATGTCTTCAGAGTGGCTGTTATTATTAGATATTTATTTTATATGGTCGTTTGCAATAGGGTCAGAAGCCTATTGTAAAGATGAACTTACTATACACCTAACATGCTTAAATTAAACTTCCTTTCTTCTCATGGAATCTCTGAAAACAGATTAAAAAAAAGCCAAGATTTTTTTTGTTGTTGTTGTTGTCATGCTAGCAGTGTGGCTGGGTGGCAATGACGGTCTGATGGTCGGTCGCTCAGCTGATTAGTCAGTTTGTCTGGTCTTTGTGTTTAGTGCTAATTAGCAAATGTTAGCATGCTAAACTAATATTGTGATCATGATAAACATGACCTCTTAAACATTAGCATGTTAGCATTGTCAATGTTAGTATGTTAGCATGCCGACGTTGTTATTGTGACTAAGTACAGCCTCACAGAGCTGCCAGCAGGGCTGTAGATTCAGTCTTGTTTATGCTGCATGAAGGAAATACCCTTTACAGTAAATTAATAAAAAAATTTAATTTGTGTGCCTGAATGTGACAAATGTGTATATATGTGGTACAAGCCGAAAGAAGACAGTGGGAACATGAGAATAAATATTGATCTTTTCAATTCAAACAAACAGGAGTTACAACAGGGCTCCCAGGGATTCCCAGCACATCATTTATGACTGAAGCTAATCTGATGAGGCTGCAACTGGAGATATTCCTCTGTCTTACTCACTCTCTCTCTATCTCACTTCCTCCTGCTCTTTATCCTACAAGTCTCATTTCCTTTTCTTTCCTGCATTCTTTCCCTCTCCTCCTTTTGTCCTCTCCATCTCAGAGGGTTTGAGCCCTAGGGGCAAAGAGGGTGTAATTTGAAGCCTCCAAGCATTAATTAAAACATCAGTCTGGCTCACAGGGATTAACTGTGCAGATGTCTGAGTCTCTGTCTATTTTTCAGTTGTACTGTGACTACATGATAATCTCTCCCTTTTCCCTCTTTCTCTTTGTCTTTCCTGCACTGTCTCTGCTTTTTGCTCTCGTTTTTACTCTGTTTCTCTCTGCATTTGTTTTTCTCAGGGCATCGACGAAGCATCCAGCAAAGACAAGTGAGTGTTTTGGCCTCCGTTTCTGTTATTAAGGCTGGCTTTTGTTATTAGCCGGTGACTGGCAGACTGTCACTGTAGTGGTCTAACTTTAGAGCCCACTGTTGGTTTTATACAGTCAGATCCAACCCAGCACTAATAACACATTAGCTCTGAGTCATCCTGCCTGTCACAGCATAGGCCAACTCACATCACACACACACACACACACACACACACACACACACACACACACACACACACACACACACACAGATACAAATACACACCACACAGTGACCTATTGTTCCATCTACCTCATAGCCGCTGTGCTCAGGAGGCCCTGAACCCTGAGGATGAGGTAGATGAGTTTCTTGGACGGGCTATTGATGCACGCAGCATTGACCAGCTGAGGAAAGACCACGTCAAGAAGTTCCTACTCACTTTCCAGACCGCCGACCTTGAGAAAAAGGTCAGTGTTTGATGAGAGTTAGTTTGAAATTCACTCCTTGTAAACTCCTTGTAAAATAAACTGAAATGATTATTTTCTCACTAATTGAGCTACAAAGCAACTTATTTCTCATTGATTTTCTATTTTCAGTACTCCAAAAAGGTTGATGATCGTTTTGGGGGATATGTGGCCTGCACACTCCTTGTTTTCTGTTGTATCTGTTTCATTCAGATGATCATTTTCCCAAAGTAAGTAAGTCTCTTCAATAACTTGCCTCTCCCATTTTCTCAGTTATACTGAATTGCAGACAGGAAATGTGGTCTTGATTAGTTTATGACGAATTAATGAGAGTTATACATCCTAATTAGCCTGTTTTCTTCTCTTCCACAGAACAACACTTATGCTTGGACTATACATCAGCGTCTTCATCATCCTTGCCAACATCCTCTTCATCTGTGCCATCTACTCCTGCATCAAAGTAAGGAACAAAGGTCCTCGCAACTCATATGGTTTCTCCTGCATATATCTTTAGATAAGAGTCATTATCACATGTCTTCAGCCGGCATCACTAATGGTATTAACTCTCTCTTATCTGATCTTCTTCTTGCTGTCTGTATATAAGCTCTTCCCAGCTGCCTTGCAGACTGTAACCAAGAAAATAGTCCAGTCTCGTGCAAATAGCACACTGGTGGGCGTCTTGACCATCCTCCTCCTCTTCATCTCTTCTTTTGCTAACATGGTAGGGCTATTTGCTTTGTCATTGTTGTACCATGTAACAGTTGTGACTCGTAATGTGTTGTTTCAGATTGTTCCACACAGTAAAATTAGGGAAGGGCTATGTGTCTGCCCCTTTAATTTGTCTGTCCTTCCATTAATCCATCAGGCACATCATCAGATTTTCAAGACATTTGAAGAAATTATGCACCATCTTGGCATTTTTAAAATTAGACCAATTCGCCTGAGGGTGGATGCTATAATTAGGGGCTGAGCTGTAATTAATCATAATCTGTCACTGTGACAGATGGGGTTCATTCTATTTTTAACCATCATATTTTTCCATGTTTACCAACGTTACATAGACCTATTTAGCATTGTGTATATGTGGATTAGAGGAATAGTTTGACACTTTGGGAAACATACTTACTCACTTTGAGTTTGATGAGAAGATTTATATAACTTTCATGTTTGTATGCTTTTTATGATAATTATTCTAGTCTTTATGCTAAGCTAAGCTAAACTACCACTCTCTTGGCTCTCCTAAAACCACAACTTGTCATTTGTACACTTTTTTGTACAGATTAAACATATACACATTATGTGTATTAAGTTTTATAAGTGCAGCTTTTTGTTTCAGCATAACATTTGGGTTTATCTCCTTCCTATTTCTCCTTTATTGGCTGACTGTTTAATGATTGTTTCCTCCTTTCCTGCCAGTTTACCTGCAGCAGAGAGAAACTGGAGGACTGCATGGCCAACGAGCTGAACACAACAATGGATCCCTGCCTGCTGCACAACTTGACCAAGATATCAGAGGACTGCTTGACTCTGTTTTCTAGCCAGGCCATGACCTGCCATTTCCCTGAGGTCAGTACCATAACATTTTAGCATGTGTGTCTGTTAGTGTTATCTGTGTATTCACGCAAATGCACAGGTGCATGCCTACAGTATGTGCTTGTGTTTTTCTGTGTGCACAGAAAGTATGTTTGAATATCCACCTAAACCTTCCTCCTCTTCCTTTGCTGCAGTATTTCAGCTACAGCGTACTGCTGACCCTGCTGGCCTGCTCTGTGTTCCTCCACATCAGCAGCATAGGGAAGCTGGCTCTGATGCTGCTCATCCAGCTCACTTTCCTCCTGCTAGTGGAGTGGCCTCAGGTGGCCCTGTTTGACAACGCAGACCTGCTGGTCACTGCCAACACCCTGTGAGTCCCCTGCCAGGAACACACACACACACACACACACACACACACACACACAAATGCATACACTCACTCTTTCCCAATTTTCAACCTGAATAGTTCCAGCTCCCGTGTCACAATACTGTGGTTCAGATTGGACATGGTCTACTTTTTCATGATAAGGTTTAGATTGTAAAAGACCTACTTTCATGTTACGTCCCATTTTTTTAATATGTTCTAATATTTTTAAACAGGCAATTATCACCTGTTAATGATTCCCTACAACAATAAGTTGCATTATTTTATGTTTTGTACTGCCTAGTAGTTCAGTGACTCATATGGTACTTACAGTAGACATGCCTTTTTCTTCTCTGTTTTCCAGACCTGGTTTCAATATTTCAACTGGTGATGGGTGGTAAGTAGTTTTCACTTGTTCTGTATGTCTTGGCATCTGTTGGGTTTTGTACATTTTTACTTCCATGCAAAATACTCATTCATGACTCTTGTCAACTCCTCTTTTCTTCTTCAGCGAGACAATGTCCAAGCTACCCCTAAAGGTCATGACCCCTGTTATTCTGACCGTGTTTGTCTTGGCTCTCTACTTGCACGGCCAGCAGGTGGAGTCCACAGCACGCCTTGACTTCCTCTGGAAACTGCAGGTAAAAAGAAATGTTTTATGTGTAAAATAAGGATAAGTAGAATCTACTACTACTATGTAACTCACCAACATCAACTAGCTGTGAGTACTTCAGGAATTCAGTCACCTGACTGTGAGACTAAGCAACCACATGTCTCCCTGTCCCTCCTCAGGCCACAGAGGAGAAGGAGGAGATGGAGGAGCTGCAGGCATACAACCGCCGCCTGCTCCACAACATCCTGCCCAAAGATGTAGCCGCCCACTTTCTTGCACGTGAGAGGCGGAATGACGAGCTCTACTACCAGTCGTGTGAGTGCGTTGCTGTCATGTTTGCCTCCATCAGCAACTTCTCTGAGTTTTATGTGGAGCTGGAGGCTAACAATGAGGGAGTGGAGTGTCTCAGGCTGCTCAACGAGATCATCGCAGATTTTGACGAGGTGAGGAGAGGAAAAATATAGGGGAAAAAGATGAATGCAAATTAAATAAGTATAGGAAACATTTATTAGATATGTTGTCAGATGGCTCAATTAGATATTTATTTTGTGCAGCTTACAATCACCTTTTCCTGGTTGTTTTTGTTGTTCTGCCACTTAGTAAGCTGTTGACCTAGAGCTGAAGTGCTGCTTGTGCTTGTCTCCTTTCATCTTCTTACACACTGTTGATTACTCTTCTCTAGATCATCAGTGAAGAGAGGTTCCGACAGCTGGAGAAAATCAAGACCATTGGCTCCACCTACATGGCAGCATCCGGCCTCAATGACTCAACTTATGACAAAGAGGGCCGCTCACACATCCTAGCTCTAGCAGACTATGCTATGAGGCTTAGGGAGCAGATGAAATACATCAATGAGCACTCCTTCAACAACTTCCAGATGAAGATAGGTAAGCCTGGAAGGTAGCAGAGATTGGTCTTGAAGCATCTCTCTATATAAAGCAAGGGATCTCTTTCTGTCTCTATGTATGTTTGTCCTTTGCATATTTTGAAAACTGTTTATCCAATCTACTTCAATCCTGGTGGATGTATTGCTGGGGACCTAAGGAAGTGCAGTGTCGAGTGTGAAGTTCTTTGGATGAGCGGTTCTTGAGAAATATATAAAAATACCTCATAAACGACATTGCTTCTTGTTCTTCTGCATGCGGAATCAACGAGCATTGCAGCCCACATTGTGGTCAGAGGTGGGATTACATCCATAGTGTTAATCACTTGAAAACATTTAAGAGACTTAAGCTCTACTATTGAACTGTGTAGTGTGAACGAAACCTGGCATGTACGTTCAAGACTTACTGCAGGATATCTCAGACATGTTTTGAATGGGTAATGCAGTTCATCTACCTGAAAAGCAAGGAATCTCTGTCTGTCTGTATGTGTGACCTTCACATATCTCGAGAACTGTTCATCCGATTGACTTCACACTTGGCGGGTGTATTGCTGGGGACCCAACGATGTGCAGTGTTGAATTTGGTGCAATTTGGACACACAATGTGTTCAATATTAATAAACTTAAAATAAACAAGCAAACAGCGGGCCACTCAGCTCCTTGTCTGAGTGCAGTGGGGGCTGTTTGATATAAACACCGTCATATTACAGCGGGGCGGAGCTTCTGGGCTCTGACTTGCTGAGTAGGACAAAGGCACATGCCCCTCTCAGTTAAACTGTCTGAGAGAGAAGAACGGGCATACACAGGAGAAAAAAGTGGTAAAACTAGCTAATAGGAGCCCAGACACATTTGATTGGCAGCAGAATCAACCGATGGAAGACCGTAAACTGCTTCCACAGTTCAACCCTGTTTAGTCTCACTGCTGAAGTTTCTGTCTGGATTTAATAATAGATACGTTTGTCAATTGATACATACATATGCGGTTCTAGAGAAATAATAAGCAATCGGCAAGTTCCGAACAGGTACGTTTTGAACAGGCACTGCACTAGTAATCGAATAATATTGTTTTTGATTGGTATTTGTTTCCTTGAACAAGAACTACAGTGATCTACTTTCTTTGAAACAGCATTATAATTGAGTTAAAATTGAATTGTGTAACTGATATGAAATAACACAGCCTGTTTATTTGTTCTCAGGGCTAAACATGGGACCGGTGGTAGCAGGAGTGATTGGAGCCAGGAAACCCCAGTATGACATCTGGGGGAACACAGTCAATGTGGCCAGCCGGATGGACAGCACAGGAGTACCAGACTACATCCAGGTACAGTACTGCACACGGACATCCTCAGCAGTTTGTAACTTTGATCACAAAAGTATTTTGCATTTGCATCTAATTATTGTTAGAGTTGCATGCTACTATTATTTCTGAAAAGATCTCAGTACCAAATACTATAGAAAATAATGTTTATTTTTATCATTGAATAATCAGTCAATTATTTTCTTGATTATTCAATTAATTGTTTTGACTATAAAATGTCAGAAAATAGTTTTTAAAAATGCACATTTTTTTATTCAATCTTCTAATTATTTCAACTCTACAAAATACCAAATGAGTACCTGTAAATGCAGTGAAATGGAAGGCACACTTTATGAAATTAGTCACTCCCTGTTACCATTAGTCATTATTATGAAATTTTATTTTAAGCTCTCTATTTTTATCGTCTGCTTTGTGAAAAAAAGTTCCCAGCAGACATCTTTCCTCTAACTGACAGATATTAATCATTCCAAAGCACATACAGTGGAAAGTATTGTTTCTAGTATCTGAAAGAAACCCAACTCATTTGCTTATGGTCAGTATGAAAGTATCAGAGCTGATACCAATGCTACAGACACAGTCAGTGCACTCCTGTTTAATTTAGCTATTTGGCTGCAACGTGGCACAATAAGAAGGGAGACTCTCCCTCTGGAGAATTTCAGGTCCATACATCTGTTCTGCAGAAGTGCCCTTGAGCAAGAATCCCTGTCAGTACCGGACATGCTGTTCCCTAGCCAAAATGGTGCTCTAATGTCCCTCCGGAAAGGCGGAAAGCTAAATTTGAATCCCCAGCAGAGGCTATTCAACTACCACATTATTGTCATCTTCAAGAGGAAAGTCTTAACCACAGTGAACAGCCATAGTGTGTTCCTCAGAGAAGCAGTCCGTGTCAGTTAAGTACAAGACTACCAGTCTGACTCACCACCTCATTCATGGATATGTAGCCAATTGTTAACACTCATTTTGGAATGTGGAATGTGTGATAAACACCAGCTTAGTTCGGTGCGGTAGTGAGATTTTCTGCCCCAAAATCAAATCCCCAAATTTGAAAGAGCCCAGGATCCTCCTAGTGGCACTGGCTGGTAGTGGCAGCCTGGAGCACCACAGTGGCAGCCTGTGGCACTCTGTTGGCAGTTGAAAGACTCGCTGTCAACTAGGGTGCAGCCTACCACGTTCTACTTTTTTGGTTTTTGTTCATTTTATGTAATTACTTCTGCCAAGGAGGTTATGATTTTGCCAATTTTGAAATTAAAAGGAACAATAATGCACTCTTTACTAATATCTACTTTTATAGTCATTTACAACAATCAGCTACAATAATGAAAAACAAATCCTCTGTTCTATTATTTTAAGAGTGAAATTGTGTTATGTAAACATAATTGTGTAGATTCAAGGTTAAACATAATTGAGCAAACATAAGTTTAGTGTATTTTTATTCAATTGCTATCCACCATCTTGTTTACACATATTTAGTTGTTAAAGTAATGTTAAAGATACACTGTGCAGGATTTTCTTAAAAAAACAATGCATAGACTCATGTAAAAATGAACCGACAAATCCTGCATAGTAAGCCTTTAAGTTGATATTCCAACATGTTCTGGGTTTTCCTCATAACTTTAGTGAAGTCTGAACACAGCTCAGTCAAGCCATCACACCTCTTTAAGATCCTCCCGTCAACTCTCTCTCTCTGTATGTACCCCTTTTGTCTTCCTCCCTGTTTTCTCTACCCCATGAACTTTTTATTTCAAAATGGGCGAAATCATATAACCTTCTTGGCAGAAGTAGTTACATAAAATGAATGACAAACAAAAAAGTAGAACATGGTTGCTCAATAACCTAAAAGACTTACAGCTACTGACCTGTCCTGAAAACAAACCAGGAAATGTGGTAGTTAACAGCAAGTCTTTCAACTGCCGACAGTGCCAGAGGCTGCCACTGAGGTGCCACAGGGTGCCACTACCAGCCAGTGCCACTAGGAGGATGCTGGCCTTGCTGTAATTGGCTGCAGGAAAGATTACAGTTAGAACAATGCTGCCATCTGTTGTCCAGTATGTGTTCCTGCAGGTCATAATACCCTTTGCAGTACACATTATGTAGATATTAGAGCTGCAACTAAAGATTGTTTCTGTTGTTAATTAGTCTGCTGATTATTTCGGTTATTTAGTCTTTGAAATGTCAGAAAAATGCCCATCACAAGTTTTGAGAACCCAAGCTGAATGTTTTGTTTTGTCCAAAAAAACAGTCCAGAACTCAAAGATATTCAATTTAAAATAATATACAACACAGACAAGCAGCAAATCTTCACATATGAGACACTAGAACCAGAGTGTATTTGCCTTTTTTCCTTAATTAAACAACTGTAACAATTAATCAATTCTCAGAATTGTTGCAGATTAATTCTGTCAATTGACAAGTTGATTAATCAACGAATTGTCCCTATAAAGTCCCTATAGAGGTGGAGATGATCTTCAAATTGCTTCTTGTGTCTGACTAACAGTTCAAAACCAGGTGATATTAAATTTAAAACAATAAAGAGTAAAGTATAAATTCTCACATTTGAGAAGCTGGAACAAATGAATGCTCAACATTTTTGTTTGATAAATAACTTAAATGGTAAACTGATTATCAAAGTTGTTGTCAACCAATTGTTTTGATAATTAAACAGCTTATCATTTAATTGTTTCAGCCATAGACTGTATGTTGATATGTGGATCTGCTGTACTCAACAGCAGTACATGATATGAAATCCACTACTTTTTGAACCTCTCAGCTGTATCTAATATTCTATTGTTTATGTTATGCCTCCATCGTAGTCCTTTAGGGAGTTTATTCACTGAGAAGCTGGGACTGACACAGTTTCTCCCAGGAAGGGTTGAATGTCTCACATTCTGGGTGTCAAATGTCCATGTCCTCTCTTAGGTGACCACAGACTTGTACCACGTGCTGGTCAACAACGGATATCAGCTGGACTGTCGAGGTGTTGTCAAGGTGAAGGGGAAGGGGGAGATGACCACTTACTTCCTCACCAGCGGTCCCCCGGGCAGTTAACGACAGAGTGGCCGACCGCAGCGTGACTCCCACTGCACTGACGACACAGAGACTGCAGATAGACTGAGTGGTCAGCCGAAGCACGGTGCAAACACACTGGGGACAGAAGGCGGCCAACAGAGGCGAGCTCGGCCCGTCTGTATGTTGTCACGCACTCAGATGCACACATGTAGGACATTGTTCATGTTTGAAGGCTTTTTCCCAAGCTGCTCGAGAGATCACGAAGCCCAGTTGCCTTAGGACAGAAGTGGCTATGCTTGTGTTTTATGAGCAATAGTACAAGTATTTCATCCGGAGTCGTTATTTATTTTCATGCGGAAGGAATTTTTTGTGATGAACTTGTACAAAAAAAAGAAAATATATATAAACAAAAAACACAACTATGTTACTAATAAAAAAAATATGCAAGGACAACATGAAGGATGAAAATGACCAAAGAACAAATGTTTGATATGAAACACACACTGATGATTCTGTTCAAAAAGTACAGTAATCTTAAGTAATTTATTCGTCTTTTGACAGCAAAGGCCACGGTAACGTCACTGTCGTTGATAGCGACGAACACTTATTTTCTTGTGGACTTATTCATGACGGAGTACACACATACATACGCAGATAGAAAAAACACAAACAACAACCTTGGCTTGGACTTCTGAGTTTCTCATCAGGGCCTTCTTTGTTTCTTCCAGCCTGTAATTAGCCACAGTCTGGACACGAGGCTGTTTGCGGTTCACTGAAATGTACGATTGATTACTCACTCCCTGCAATGTATTTTTGGTTCGAGCCAAAACAAGAAGCACGAAATGAAGGAAGAACAGATGCGTTAGTATCACGGTACTGAAGCAAGATTGTTAAATTGTTATGAAACATTTTCTATAAGTGTGTGTGAGTACCTTATGTATGAGTGTGTGTGTTTGTGTGTGTGTGTGTGTGTGTGTGTGTGTGTGTGTGTGTGTGCGTGTGTGTGTGCGTGTGTGTGTGTGTGTGTGTGTGTGTGTGGGTTATGTGAGCATATGTAACTGAATGCTGATCTTTATCTATAAAGGGGCATACTGTAACTTTTCACTGTGAGGTTTTTATGATACTGTATGACAATGCTTTCTTGCCAAACTGGTTGCTGCAAGGCATGTTTTATATTATTCTTCAGACTTGTGTGTCCATTCCTGGCATTTCTTGTGTCAAATGATCATTTGAAGAGAATAATGTCTACTGCGCCTTTTACTGGACTGTGATTTTGACTGATTTCATTCCAACCTAAAGAAGCAAAAGCCTGTGAAATGAATATCTTGGACTGCGTTACGTTGTGTGATCTGCGTAAACTGGTTTCCTGACAGCTTCAGGATGAACTGTATGCAGGAACTGTCCGTCTGCTCACAAGTATTGCCTTGAGATTATGTGGTTCCACGGTCCGAGTACTTCACGGATCAATATTGAAAACTTTACACAACAGTATTTAACACTATCTGGTTGTGTTTGGCACCTGGAGGCTTGTAACCCCCCGAAATTAGTCATTCAAAACAATAATAACATGAATGTATGTAATAATGAGTATTTACTACTGAAGAAAACCACTCTTTATATTGTGTTTGGCACTGAGAAAAGAGCTGAACCATTGTACTAGAAGTCAAATTGACTGAACTTCATATTTACTGAAAAGTGAGGGTGTATTTTACATTTACTACACCAGGTGTTGATGAGCTCACGTTTTTCTGTGTGAGCCTAAAAAACAATCCTGCCTCAATAGGCTACACAAAAGAGATCCTCACTTTCGCTTGTCCCTCTTTCTGTCTGTCTCTTTCAATGAAACGTCAACCAAACACTGTTGCATTTTCCTTTAAAAAACTGTCCAAGTTGAAGAAATAGTGCAATGATTGATTTGATTCATTTCCCCTTGGATAAGAAATTAATAAATGGCTGTTTTTGCATCGATTGTGTTCACTTGGTTTGTTATTTCTGTTGATGCATCTTTCATTTCACAAAAGAGAACCAGGGCACCACTTACCTCCAATTTGTCCTTTTTGGAGGTAGCTCTCAGAGGAGGAAACACATTTATGATTACTGCTCTTTTAGAAAAGTCAAACACTTATAAACCCCAACAGTGGACTGCACATCAAAAGCAAATTCATTCATTGGTCTTTCACAAAGCCTCCTCTGCAGTTTATTTCTGCAACACACCTTAGCCTGCTCAGTGGTGTTGTATTTGTTTGCCTTTAATTTAGACCTCATGTCAATCAACAGCCTGCAATCAAGATTTCTCCCTGTGACAGTAACCTGAGAAACACCTCCTTCTCCTTTTCTGAATAAACCAGTCTACAGTTTCAGGAGGGCGATACAGGAGAGAGTATTTAATTGCTTGCACATGAATAATGAATTTGTGTTGCGGTAATGGCCATGTTCACTTACAGCACTCTATGCTGAGCATTAATTAAGCGACATAAATTCCTCCTAATCCCCGATGAAAAAGCACTAATGTTGCTATAATAGGCTCATGATACAGAGACTTGTAAATGTGCCTGTAACACTCTATATCATGTTACTTTTTTTTGTTTTGTACACTGATTTTTGTATCATAGCCTACATACATAGGCCTATATATTTACATGGGTTATATGTGTATGTATTATATCTCTTCAGTAATTTAAATGTACTTTTTGGACGGTGGATATATCAGTTAATGATGGACAATGACAATAATTTAAAAACAAGAAGTGTTAAATGCATTTTTTGGTACCGACTGTATCATATGAGGAACTTGTCTCGTGCTCCTGTTTTCGCTTTGTGAACGGAAATGTTTAGGGCGCACGCGGCCAGCAGGGGACTCACTCACGCTAATCATTTCAACAAATGGCACCTGTCCTCTTTCAAAGGGAAAGCCGGGAGGCCACGACGGAGCTGCTGTATCTTGGTGCGCTCAACTCCAGTCTGTTTAGGAAACAGGAAAGTCTACAACCTGCTCATCTGGCGGCTTTCCGCACAGACACGCAGAGATATACAATCAAATCAACCGGAACAGATAAGCAGCAAGTGTTCGTCAGTTTTAGGTGAGTGACGGCATTTTGGAGAAGGAGAAACTCATTACACTTGTGAGACTGACTGCCAGCCTAATTCATCTGTCAAATATGTGATTTCTAGAGCAGCAGAAAGAGATAATAATTTAATGTCTGTCAGAGCTTTGAATGTGCCTACACAGACTAAATGAAAGCAGTGTATTTTCAACTCTTCCTCTTCCATTTCGATAAACAGCGTTTAGCCAAATTAGTTTTCATTTTACTTTTCAGTAACTTACTTGTTGTTACTGGCCTCAGTTTTTCCTCTTGTGGTAGATGTTACTTTAAGCATTGAGGAAGTATGAATATATGCTTAATTCACAGAATAAAGGCCCTGACAAGCATCCTCATTCCTTCCTGAAATATCTCGTAACGTCAGTTGGCCTGATTGCACATACTGTAATGCAACTTTGGAAGTTAATCCAGATTTCAACGCCTATATAATATTGTGTTGATGGTTATCTCTGTTGAATATTTTTCTTCCTCCTCTTCTGTAGTGTAACTGTGATGTCAACAAACTGGGCTAACTGGTTAGGAGAGTCAGCTGCAAAGTGGACTGTGGTTGTTTCCCTCTCTGGGACACCAAAAGAGTGTCCTCTGAAATCAATTATGAAGGAGGCTGGCTTGAGAATAGAGTAAATTAATTATGACCAAGTAAGTCTCTTTCTGAACAGTGATCACCTAAGGACACGCATATGTCCTACATTGCAATGATATCCTGTTTCACATAACAGGAAACATGCTCCAAGTAGCAAACTTCCTGTAGTAGATGACAGCTCATCATCAATGGTGAGATGTCTTTGGGGCAGGTGTCTAAAGCGAGAAGCTGTGTGTCACTGATTAACCAGTATGGGAGTTTCAGGTTGGGCCAGCGCTGTCACAACCCACTTGCTGCCACGTGGGTCCTGGAGGACTATGGCCAGAGCAGGTGAATTCAGGTGTTTACTGAGAGGTGTGGTGTGTTTGTTCACTCTCTCCTCCTCCCTTTTCTCTGCACCCGCCCTGTGGGACTGTTTCCTAAAGAGACAGGGAGGGAGGGGTGACGACGGTTAGATCACCTGCTGCTATGACACTTACAGAGACGCACAAACCGGTCCAAGGGATTTTTTTCGAGCTTGTCCTCTTTTACTTTGCTTCGGGAATAACTCACTGCCTGTTTAGCAAGTAAAGGCAGGTGAGGGTTACAGAGGAGTGTTTTTTGAATGAAGTATTTCTTGTTGAAATGTTTTTCAGTGAGCTTCTGGGGAATTCATTCTGTTTTTTTTCTGTTTAACAGCCTTGAAACACCGATTCTGAAACATGCGTTTGTTCATACGCCGGCGCATGTCCCCCCTGAAACTAGCGCTCCTTGGGGGGACTCTCTTCATGGTGATCCTGGTGGTTCTCCAGAGGGATGTTGGCTCTTCACCTGCGGGGGACCCCTGGTTTCAAGAGCTGGTGGACAAGAAGGACAAGATGATGGTCATGGTTCGAGAGGCTGTCAACAACATTGGCTTTCAGATTGGAGCTCCACAGCAGCCACCAGTGCAGGAGCAGCCCACCCAGAACGTCAACTGCCCCACTGGATTCTACAGTCAGTCTGAGCTCAAGCCTCATCTGGAGAGACCACCGCAGGACCCCGCAGCCTTCGGGGCTGATGGGAAGCCATTTCAGAAAGACCATATGACCCCAGAGGAGGAGAAGGAGAAGGAGGAGGGCATGACAAGGCACTGTTTTAACCAGTTTGCCAGCGACCGCATCTCGCTCAGCCGTAGTCTTGGGGATGACACAAGGCCTCCAGAGTAAGAGCGTGTTCTCAGAATAATCTGACATAATGCTGACATGCACACAGCAGGGCCAGATAATATCCTGTGTTTCAGTTGGAGTCATGCTCAGGGTAGTAAATTATTTACATTGCATTTTCATATTAAGCTCACCTTTATCCTGGAAATACACATGGTTAAAAAGCTAATCTGACTCACAAAAGGTGAGTATAGCATAGGAGTATCCTGGATAACTGAGACTGAGATGTTATCTGTGTTGCAAATGCAGCCACTTCATTGTAAATGTTTGTCCAGCTTAACATGTCACAGCCCTGATAGGCCTCGAGCTATTTCTTTTTGCAGAGTTTAAAATGAGCTGATTGTCTATGACTGTTTGCACATCATGCTATTCTAAGTGCTAGTGAGTAGACTTTGAATGTCTGCAAGTGGTCTGTTATATGTGGCTTTGCAACACCCGCTATGACTTTCGTTTCATCAGATATGCCTCTCTCACACATGCAATTTTGTCTCGCTCTCTGTCTCTCTTTGCATTTTGACATGACTCACATCTTCCAGGTGTGTAGACAGGAAGTTTCGTCGCTGTCCCCCACTGCCCACCACCAGTGTTATTATAGTCTTCCATAATGAGGCTTGGTCCACCCTCCTCAGGACGGTCTACAGCGTCCTGCACACGTCTCCCGCTATCCTGCTGAAAGAGATCATCCTGGTAGATGACGCCAGCGTTGCAGGTGGGAAAAATAGAAACACACACTAACATCAAAACGTACTCGTGGACTCACTTACAGGAGAAAAGACTTTGCTTAGAGAGGCTAGGAGTTCAGTTTTATCACATCGTTCACTGTTATTTCTGCTCTTTATGAGGCAGTTAGTCAGGGACAAATGTTTTACAGTGAAGAGACATTGTTAAACAACATGAACAAAAATCACTGAGAAACTCTTTTGGGTTGTTTCTTAAATAGGCAGGTGACAGCTGTAGAGCACCAACATGGAAAAAATAACATGATTTCGTGGGAGCTTAAGTTATAAGTAATATATTAATTACTTAATAAATAAAGCCGCATTCCAGTTAGGCGAGAGCTTTGATAAGATTACACAGGACTGTGTCAGCTTTGGATTTTTAGCAGTGTACATGCAGCACTGCAGCAGGCAAGCGGCCCTTTTACAAATAGCAGAAGAGTTTTATATTGAGCTTAATGTGAGAAAAGTCAACAGTGTCATAAATGAGAATGACCCTTTTACCATCGGTATGTCAACAAGGCTGGCTTCCAGTGAAATGCCAGTTGCAGCAGTGAGCATCAACTTGACAACAGAGTGATGAAGAACATCTAAACCTTTAAAGGCACCTTAACCTCAGCGAAAGTTGGCAAAAGTGGCAGAACAGTTCTGATAAAAGAAGCCTATCGTTGATGTATGAGTGCAGCTTTGAAATGTTTTTTGCATAGGAAAGTGTTTTACAGTCCAACATGTTATGAAAATAACAGTTCACTGTTGGGAAATGTCATGTATAATCATACAGCAGCAACGTCATCTAGTTGTCTATAAATGTCTGTTGTAATACAGGAAATTGTTGACTTTTAGATGAGTAAAAGGAGCATTCTTTTCAGTCTTTACTCATAATGCAAGCTGTTGTTTCAAGCAACAGCAGTGGTGCAGGCAACTAATATTTTGGGTGCAACATCATGTCAGTTCCTTCACCAAAAGGCAATTAACTTGAGTCAGTGTAGAATTCCTTTTAAAAAAAACAAAAAACAATTTCATCTTCTAATATCTTAATGATAATTTAGCAGTTCTCTATTTATAAGCTGTTCTAACTAAAATACACGTTACATAACCGTTGACACAAGCCTGACCAGCTATGCAGAGTAAATCAGGTATCGAAATAACTCCGAGCCTGAAATATCCTCTTTGTCAGTAAGATATCTTGTATAAAGCAATGTGCTGATACCGTCAGCTGTATTTACAGGCTTCTTACTGTACTCAAACTTCCCTTTTTGCTTCCAGAGCAGCAGCTTTCTGTCATAACGTTGAGATGTGGTTGGTATTTGCATGGCATGCATTGTGGTCATAAATGCTCTTAGAAAGGAAATGTGACCCAGTTTTACGAGCAGCGTTTCCACTTGATTTGTATTTCTTCTGGCAGTGGTCTCCCAGATGTAAATATGACAAATGTCTTAACTTTCTCTTCTCTGGGGAAGCTTGATGCATTATTAAATACCAGGCTGATAAGACTTGTTTTACTGGCCACTTCCTGGTTGAACATTCCTCCATTACTCTGAGGTTTTTTACTAGGTGTGGTAATACGTGTGCTCCGTCACACCTGTAACTACACCCAACATTGATTGGCAAGGTGTAACCTGAGTACATCACTGCAGCAAGTGTTTGTTTTACACGAAGACAAGATAAGAGAATATGTTGTTTTTTCCCTGCAGAGCACCTGAAGACTCAACTGGAGGAATACATTCGTGAACTGAAGATCGTCCGAGTAGTGAGGCAGCTGGAGAGGAAGGGCCTCATCACAGCTAGGCTACTGGGCGCCAGTGTCGCTCAGGGCGAAGTGCTCACCTTTCTCGATGCACACTGTGAGGAAACGAACACACACAACGACAACGGCAACAACGATACACAAGCTCATTAGGCCAATAGTACTGCCAGTGTTAGGAGTTAATGTTTTGATTTCCATTCTTTCTAAAAATGTGTATATTTGCACTGCTGCAATATGGTCCAGCCATCCATTATTTATACATGTTTTGAGACCATTTAAAGCCTCACTTTCACATGTCACTATAAATCATCTGAGAGTGGTTAGTTGATCAATTTTAAGCAAAAATCATGATTGTGATTGGTACATGGTTAACTGTACAGCATTACCTCTATGTAAATAATTTGCAGTCCAAATCTCCCCCATTTATACCTCTCTTTACACCTGAAACCAAATGGTGTCAGAAAATCCATTTTATGCAACAGAGTTGAGTTAAGTTATCTCTGTCCTTCCTCCCCCTCTCAGGTGAGTGTTTCCACGGTTGGCTTGAGCCCCTGTTGGCCCGCATTGTTGAAGAGCCCACTGCTGTGGTTAGTCCAGAGATCACCACCATTGACCTCAACAACTTTAAGTTCAACAAGCCCGTGGCCACCAGCCGCGCTTACAACCGAGGTAACTTCGACTGGAGCCTGACTTTCGGCTGGGAGGCAATCCCTGAAGATGCAAAGAAGCTGCGGAAGGATGAAACCTACCCTGTAAAGTAAGAAGGATCGTGTTGGTTTCACTTAGGACATGCTGAATCATTTAAGTGCCTAAAGGTTTTGTGTCTGCCTTTTGAAAATTTCAGGACACCGACATTTGCCGGAGGTCTCTTCTCAATCTCAAAAAAGTACTTTGAGCACATTGGAACATATGATGACAAGATGGAGATTTGGGGCGGTGAGAATGTGGAGATGTCATTCAGGGTCAGTCTCTTTAGTCCACATGTTACTTAATAAACCGTCCTGTCATTATCAACTCAGTCTGAATTGCTCCCTGTGTCCAATGTGATTTACAGGTGTGGCAGTGTGGTGGTCAGCTGGAGATCATACCGTGTTCTGTGGTGGGCCACGTCTTCCGCACCAAGAGCCCACACACCTTCCCCAAGGGCACAGAGGTCATTACTCGCAACCAGGTGCGCCTGGCTGAGGTCTGGATGGATGACTACAAGACTATCTACTATCGCCGCAACAAGAATGCGGCAGTTATGGCCAAGGAGGTCAGTGTCACCTTAACTGCACATCGATAAAATGCCATTCATTTACGACCCCCTGCTGCAACAAGTTCACGATATGATAATGTTGTTGTAAGTTGCTGGTTTGATGGTGAAAAGCACACTTCTAAAAGTTTGAGTTGACCCTGTTCACTGTTACAGCATAAGTACGGGGACATCTCTGATCGTATAAATCTGAGAGAGAGGCTGCAGTGCAAGAACTTCACCTGGTACCTAAACACAGTCTACCCAGAGGCCTTCATTCCAGACTTGACTCCAGTAAAATTTGGAGCAGTGAGTCACGTTTTCCTTCATCTGTATGTGGATATTGCACATGTTGTGTAAAACTGGTGGCCATATCTTACTGTTATTGTGTGTCTATGTTCGCACCAGATTAAAAACACAGGATCTCAAACCTGCCTGGATGTTGGAGAGAACAACCAGGGAGGAAAACCTGTGATCATGTACCAGTGTCACAACATGGGAGGCAACCAGGTACAATGACTCTAACTCATGCTTGATTAAGATTAGAAGTGAAAGTAATTTGGTTCTCTCTGGGACAATTGGGAATCTAATTGGACGATTGTCTCCTCTAGTACTTTGAGTATACATCTCATAACGAGCTGCGTCACAATATTGGAAAGCAGCTGTGTCTTCATGCCACACCTCAAAAAGAGCCATTGAAGATCGAGCTATGCCAGCTGAAGGGGAAGGGCACCAGTTTGGCGCCACAACAGGAGTGGATCTTTACAGAGGTGAGTAGCATTTTATGCTGAATAAACAAGTGTTATGTATTGATATATTTATTCGGGCTTCTGTATTGTTTCACCTTTTTCTCTGATGTTACTTTCCAGGAAAATCTTCTGAAGAATCCCAGCAGCGGGAAATGTTTACGGCTGCAAGGAAGCATTATTCAGATGGACCAGTGTAATGCTGCTGACCTCTTCCAGCACTGGTCCTTCAGCTGACCTCCCAGTCTGATCATCATGTGACCTGTGGCACCTTGTGTCCCCTTCCTCACACTTTGCTCCAGGGAGCCACCTCAACATTGATCCAGTGGGACTTGGCCATGGAGTCTGAGGCATTTGGCCATACTGAGCGGACAGTTAAAGATGGAGGACAAAGTAAAGACAGTCACATTTGTTGAAGACGCTTGGGTTGGCCTTAACTTGTTTTAAATTATTTATGATGAAAACTCAGGAAAGACGTTTAAAGGTGGTTGGGATCTTCAGATAGAGTGTGGACTTTGCACTCAGGAGTGGCAGCTTGATTGTGGGACAACGGCTGTGAACTGCATTGATCTTAATTCAGTGCATTTATTTACACTCCAACCTGGAAAATCACTGTTTAGTGACTTTTTTGTCTGACAATTAATGTTGAAATGTGAAATTATGCACAAATGTTACTATGGAGTAAGAAATTTCTGTTTTTTAAATAAAAATTCTACTTTGTTGTGTCAGATAAATGATCATTTAGTATTTCTTGTTAATTGTACCACAATATGTCACAATACTAATAATATATCAGCACTAGAAGCTTTGTAATGTTTTCATCGGTTTTCATTATCTAAGTTCACCACATCCTGAAAGAATAATTAACTCAGACTCTGCTGTGGTTACTGAAGCTACAGTTATTAAAATCAGCCAGCAAAGCATGACGTTGCCTGCATAGACACACATTCATTACTCTTTTTACAACCCTGTGATAAATGCTATGCCAGAGGTTATGTACAGATAAGAGCTCTCTGCAACAAAGCCATAAGACTTTCATGTCAGATGCACTACTAACAGTTTGCGCAACATTTATCCAAGGAGTGGTTCAGGGGCAAGAAGCATTCCTGCTAATTGTTTCAGCCTTGTCTGAATAGACCTGAAATGTGAGTTGAAGTGAAAAGGGCAGGAGTTCTTCCAGGTCCTGACAGACAAACCTGATCTGATGGAATGTGCATATTTGATCTCATGCGTACACCCAACCTGCTGGATTATAGGAGCTGGAGAGCAGAGGTCATATACATTACAAGACATGAGGGAGCAATGACATTATTTCTTTGCAGCAATAGATGGCAGCATTAACTCGTTGAGTTTTTCTGCAAGGCAATGATGACAATAGGAATTTCACCATACTCTGTGTGTGTGCGTGTCATGTAGCCATAAGGGGAAATGAAAATGGCCACAGTAGGGACAGACTGAGAGCAGATGAGCCAGAAGATGAGTACTGAACCTTTGACTCGCTCTGAGGTGTTTGGACAGCTCAAGAGGGAGCTGTATGGAGAGCAGCAGTCGAGTCATACCAACACACACATATTCATCATCCTGGGAGCCTCTGTGAGTACTGTCTGAACTTCTTACAATATGACTACTACGTCGACTAATTCAAAATGATAACTCATACATTTTCCATGCTATATCCCTTCTTTAGAAATCAGTTCAGTTTATTTCAGACTCTAAAGTCCCCTGTTTAAAAAAATCTGTTACTTGATTTATTATGGAAATGTCTAATTTGCTACTTCTATTCAATTCCAAAAGACCGGTTGAGAAAAGGGTTTGAAGTGACAGGGGCCCAACAGAGTTGACACAAAGCCTCACATGAGAATATTGCAGTGTGGTAATCGGTGAACGAAAGCCAGGGAATGAGCGTATGTTGACTGAAATGTGCTGCATCTACTTTTTCCTTTGTCAGGCAATGAAAGAAGGGGATATTTTTGTAGCAAAACCATTTGGTCAGACCTGCTTTTGGTCTTGAGCCCAGCACAAGTTTCAAAATGTAGTTTTTAGCTGTCATCCTTATTTGTTGTTTTCTCTTTTTGTCAGTAGTACAGTACAGTAGTAACAGTAGTATATTTAACTTGTCCATGAAATCTCAGGTGTTTGCAGAGCGCTGCAAAGACTGTGTGTTCAAAGTTCTTTGAAAGCCTCTCTGGTTGGTTTTTATCTCACATCACTCAACAGATCCACTGACACCACACCACGGTGACCACTTATTTTTAAAGTTTACTTACTCTTTGGACTCTTGATTGATTCTTTACAGACACAGTGATCAGATCTGCTTCCATATTTTTTTTTATTTTCACAGGGAGATCTCGCAAAAAAGAAGATCTATCCAACTTTATGGTGAGTAAAGACTCACTGCTCGTTCACCCGTAGAAGAAAGAGTTGCTTAAAGTTGTTTGGTCACTATGTATTATTAGGGGTTTGAACCTTGGACAGCGTTCTGCATCGCTGCTTTTGACTGACTCCCTTCTCTAGGTGGTTATTCAGAGATGGCCTGCTCCCAGAACACACATACTTTGTGGGTTTTTCCCGGTCCAACTTGACAGTGGAGGACATCAAGACAGCATGCCTGCCTTATATGAAGGTAGCACATTTAAAGTATTTGTTCTGAGGAGGTTTAGTTGATTATAATGTAATATATGTAATATATAATATATGTTGGATTGTTGACTGTTGGACTGTGTTTTTATCATTTCCTCTCAGGTTACTGATGAAGAAAGCGAGTGTCTATCAACCTTCTTCAGTAAGAACTCCTACTTGAGTGGCAAGTACAATGATGGCAGCTCCTTCACCCAGCTCAACACCCATCTGTCGTCTCTGCCTGGGGGTGCGGACGCCAACCGACTCTTCTACCTGGCTCTTCCTCCCACTGTCTACCACAATATCAGCACAAACATCAGAGCCCACTGCATGGGCTGCAAGTCAGTGTCTACTATACTCACAAGTCCATAAAAACAATGGTTTACTTGTTTTTATTGATCACAAAGTTCTAATCAGCTGTGTTTGCGGCAGAGGTTGGAACAGGGTCATTGTTGAGAAGCCCTTTGGTCGTGACCTCCAGAGCTCACAGGAACTGTCAGCCCATCTGTCCTCCCTGTTCACAGAGGACCAGATCTACCGCATAGACCACTACCTGGGCAAAGAGATGGTCCAGAACCTCATGGTGCTCAGGTAGCAAGCCCCATACACACATTTTCAAGCACTTTAAGTCAAGTCAGTTATATTTGTATAGCCCAATCTCACAAATCACAAATTTGCCTCAGGGGGCTTTACAATCTGTACAGCAATGCAACATCCTCTCTCCTTAGACTCTCGATTCGAATAAGAAAAAACTCCCTAAAAAAAACTTTAATGGGGAAAAAAACAGAAGAAACATCCGGAAGAGCAACAGAGAAGGGATCTCTCTCCCAGGATGGACAAGCATGCAATAGATGTTGTCTGTACATAATAGAACAAAAAAGTCAAATTACAGAAATACAGTATGGAGAACAGAATGACAAAATTATAATGGATTTATAATATATCTTTACTACTGATTTAAAGCTGCAAGTTGTCATAGATAAGATTTTGTTTTATTCTCTTACTTCTAGATTTGGAAATCGCATCTTTGGGCCCATATGGAACAGGGACAGTGTGGCCTGTGTGGTCCTCACTTTCAAAGAGCCTTTCGGCACTCAGGGACGTGGAGGATACTTTGATAACTTTGGTATCATTCGGTGAGAGACAGAACATTCAGATAAATGTGAAAACACCAGATGTTATTGTTACACTAGAACCTCTACTTGTCCTGATTCTGGTTCTTTCCTCTTAATTTAGAGATGTCATGCAAAACCATCTCCTCCAGATGCTCTGTTTGGTTGCCATGGAAAAACCTACTTCCACAAGCCCAGACGACGTCAGGAATGAGAAGGTAAGACGTATGATGGGATGGTAGGAAACAGTAGGACATTTGTGGATATTTGTTATGTCTTCATGTGATTGCAATCCTGTTGTTCTGTGTTTTTTGACGTGCTGCAGGTGAAGGTGTTGAAGTCTATAGCTCCTCTTACTATGTCAGATGTGGTGCTCGGTCAGTATGTGGGGGACCCTGAGGGGGTGGGCCAGTCCAAGCTGGGTTACCTTGATGACCCCACTGTACCAGAAAGCTCCTGCACACCAACATTTGCCACCGCAGTGCTCTACATCCATAATGAAAGATGGGATGGTGAGGCAAAAGATATGTTTTAATCTTTCCTTTTTTTAATAACTATTTTAATTCTGTTGGTAAATATTTTATGACCTCTCCTCTGATTTTCTCCCTCTCATGTTTTTCCACGCTTCCACCAGGAGTTCCTTTCGTTCTGCGTTGTGGTAAAGCTCTGAACGAACGTAAGGCCGAATTGCGTCTGCAGTTCACAGATGTGCCAGGTGATATCTTTGGTCAGAGCTATCAGAGGAACGAGCTGGTGGTGCGAGTGCAGCCGGATGAAGCGATTTACCTGAAGATGAGGACCAAGAAACCCGGGGTTCACCTCAGCCCAGAGGAGACTGAGCTGGACCTCACTTACAAGAGCAGATACAAGGTACTACAGGCTCACTTAACTCAAATCATTCAGGTCCAACTGTCAGTCTTGAATATTATTTTTTTGTACATTGATTCAAGAATTTTCTAGAATCAACATAAATCACTTTATTTGTGCCGAGATAGTTTCATTTGATTCTTGACATACGTTTGTGGTACTTTATTTGAATAATAAAATGTTGATCCTCAACACACCATCATATATTACGTTACTCAAAACCCAGTTGTTGTGGTGAAATTGTAAGTATTTCGTATTTGGCTAATGTAGTATACATGGAAGTATTTGATAGATATTCAATGTATCACAGTGATAGTGATGCTGTAAATGTTAGAAACTAAAAACTGGGCAGAAGTGTAGAGATGCATCAAACAGGCTTAAGACAGGTTGTTAAAACTCTAAAGTCTAAAGACAACCTAATAGTTGTCTGATTACTGTTGTGTATTTTATATTAAAATATCCAATCCAAACAAGACCTAACAAGTGGAATTGCATAAACAACAAACACTAGAATTATGTGACAGGTTTTTGCAGATTTTCTCTTGGTTTCAAGTAAAACATGTGCTAGATTAAATAATGCTGTATCAGACATTTCTGGAGCACAGTAATTCTTTTTCTACAGAGGGTGGAAAAAATAAATCTTAAAGTTCGATACAAAAATACTACCTAGGTGAAGCTTCATTTTTTCATCAAGATTGATGTTATTTTGGATATAATTGCAATAGAGTAGACAGTTCATTGTTGTTTGCCTTTCCCCTCATATAAAGATACATCATTGCACCAGAAATAAGCATACATGCAGTTTTTAATGGCTGCTGTCTCGCCCTGTCAGAATGTGACGCTCCCAGATGCTTATGAGAGACTGTTACTGGACGTTTTCTGTGGAAATCAAATGCACTTTGTCCGCAGGTTAGTAGTACCATTTTCTCTCATAGGTCATTGTTTTAGTATTTAGTTTTAATGTGTTTTTTTTCATCTGAATTGCCTCTTTTTTCTGCCCCAGTGATGAGTTGCGGGAGGCCTGGAGGATTTTCACCCCCCTCCTCCACCAAATAGAGAGGGAGAAGAGACAACCCATCCCGTACAAATATGGAAGGTAAAACTGTTTTTTTTATAAAACAGAAATAAATACATGATGCACATTTTCCTTTACATTGATCATTTTTCTCAAATCTTTCCTTTGTTGTGTTCACAGTCGCGGTCCAAACGAGGCAGATGATCTTGTGAAGAGGGTGGGATTCAGCTATGAGGGAACATACAAGTGGGTGCAGCCCCACACAACCTGATGCCTTCTGTCTCAAACACACACACACACACACACACACACACACTGTCATAAGCAAGTTCACAAACAATAAATTTTACTGCAATCTTTCACTGCTGTATCATTGTTTGATTTTTGTCTGCATGTAAAAAATACCACCATGAATGTGAAAATTAAAATAACTGCAGAAAACTGAAATGACTGTTCACCTGTGAATTAGAAATTTCTAAATAAATCATTGTTCACTCTTCTGCCTGCACATTTTTCTTTTGTTTTTTTAAACAGCGTTGCCCACACCTAACACCAGACTAGAGCAGGAAAATCTCTATCTACATGATTGTTTCTTGTTATGTATATCCAATGACCTTTATTATGGATGGAGTATAGGATCAATATTTGCATACAGGGTCACTTGTCACCATGATGACACTGAACGAGATACACACAAAACTACAGAACCGAGTAATATTTATGCTAGGAGGGCCCGTTGGTCTGCTTCTCTTAACAGTAAGTCACAAGGGAGACACGTTTAGATGTCCTGCTTCTGGTAAGAGGTAGGTGTCTTAAGTTATTTCCAAATTAACTGTTAAAAACCACATTACCACAACCACATTCAGTATCTCACAAATGATGAGCGAGTTTTAACTTTTGTTTGCTTTTAAATTTGGTAGATTTCCTTCCACTGACCACATCTGACTGATGTTTTTTCCTGTCACCTATGTCTGTCTCTACCAGGTGTGTGACCTAGCTGGGCAACTACTATCTGCAAACACACACCCATGCACACAAATTCATACACACTCTGACCAGTAACAGGCCGTTGCCAGTGCTCGGAGGGCCGTGGGAAGTACAGCAAAGATGAACATGTGTTTAAACAACTTCCCCTCTGGGATTATTGTATTTGTATTTTCATGTGTTGTTTGATTGTTTTAAACTTTTACTGTATGCAATAATAATATCACAGTTTGTGTGGTAAGGGAAGCTGTAGTAAAGTTGTTTTAAAAGTTTCATAATTTCATAAGCCACTAGTACAAGAAAAGGAAGTTGTTGCTGTTCCTAATTCAGTTTCAAAGATAAACCACATTGCTGAATTACTGTTGACAACAATAAAGCATAAAATGAGTCAGGGTCATGATTATATTCTATGGAAGCTCAAGTGAACATAAATAAAGTTTACAGGCCAAAAACTGCATACACACTGTAAACAGTATCAGGTGAGATCAGTTGTTTCTGCAGAAAAAGCTGCACGAGAGTTAAGTAAAATTTTTGTGTTAAAGTCTTTTTATAGTGTTTTTAAGAAGCAGTATTCAACAAACACACACGTCCAGGAATAAATAGTCTTTTTTTTTCATTGCAACGTTAAAACCTGTTACAGTACCTGAAATATCAGGAAGTCTTTGGCCATGACAGACTGTGAGGCTGTCATAGTTCATATTCTTTCAATTCACAAATTAGCCTTGCAAAACAATCCCTTCCATTGTCTCTTTTCTCCCATCATTCAAGACTGGGGTGACACTATTTGTGTGATATGCATCTCCTTTCGCACTTTTCCTCACTGCAGCTGTGCATGGCGGCTCCGTCTTCGATGCCCCTGGCATACAGACGCACCAACTGGCCATGAATCCTGAGAGAAGAAGGGAACATCGTTAAAACAGTGCTGCTATAGGAAATAATCATCCGTATTAGTATATGACTGAGCTGAGTTGCAGTTAGTTTTATAACCATAGGAAGATAATATATAACATAAGATTACCCAAAACACAGCATGTATGGTTATACTCTCTTACCTGCAGATTATATTGGTGAAAGGCAGAATCTCGCCATCGCAGTTCCACACTGACACAGCAGGAGCTTTACTACAGCACAGACCGCAGAGGAAGCTGGTTGCTGCTTTCTGCTCGTTTGCCATTTCCTGCCCCGTGCTTCTCTCTGCCAGCTGTTGCTGAGATCCATTTCTGCTTATAGTCTCGACGTATCGTCTGTCTTCTTCATTTGTCCCACCAATCTCTTCATAAGCTTCCTCCTCTTTGCCGGCAGGGAGAGAGAAACGGACAGCCTTCACACGGTGGACCTCCACAAAAGGCAGGTCAAACTAAGAAAAGTGGGAGAGAGATTGGGTCATGCAGCTTTTAAATTTGCTAGTCTAGCCTTGTTTTTAGGTGAAAGCGCCCATACCTGGTCCTGTGTGCTTGTGTGCCTGTAGAGGAACTTGAGGAAGCCCAGTGGGTGAGTGTCCCATACCAAAATGAGGTCCCCCGTTCCATCCGCCAGGTGAGCAGAGGGAGAGAGGCCAAGAGGACTCTTGGGACATGAGCTGGACATACAAGTGAGAGACACACACCTGAACCTGCCCTCCACACTCACCCACTCACCTGAGGACACAGACAAAGAGAGAGAAGATGCTACATTCAACAGAATCCCTGCACATACTGTACTGTACAACATTGAAGGATCATACCAGAGTTTTTGCCCACCATGCATATTGTATTGCCCGAAATAAACTACACTGGACATTTTTGGATTTCTGAGTATGTTCTTTGACTTCTGATTGACCACTGATGATTTAGCATTGCTGTGTAGTAATGCAGCCCTGACATTTCACATCACTTTGTGCTTTCAACTGCTTTATCTTATGATATTAATTGTGATCCACTGCCTATTACAAGAAAGTGTGAAGTCTCTGAATATCTGCCTTTAGGATAATAACCTAAAAAAGGAAGCTAGAGAGTGCTTTAGAAAATTCTGGCAATGGGAAGCAGAAAAACATATTTTTGTTACTAAAAGTTGTTTGTTCACTTTTCCTAATCTTTACTTTTTTCTTATGAAGCAATGGATAATTTCACCTCTTCAACGCTCTGTAGACTATTCAAATAAAACAATCTTAAAAGGAAGAATTGCAAAGTGGTTGAAGTGGTCACAATCTGTAAACATAATGCAACCTGGAGAAAGGCAACAATTAAACTTCATTTTAAGGGATCATGAGCTAAAAAGGCTGCAATATTGCATGCATGATTTTTCGTAATAAATGAGCTAAAATATGCAAGACACAAACCCAGGACTTTCATGTGTGTCTATGTATTACCTTCTTCTGAGTCACTACTGAACTGGCTGAAGTGGGAGCTGTACAAAGAGCCTGAATCTGAAGAGTGAGGGAATAGTCTTTCTGTGCTTTTGGAGCACACACTGCACCTGAAAAACACAAACACACAACACAAAGAGTTTTCACTCTGCGTGGAAGTCTGTGAAATAACAAGCTCCTCGACCTTGACATCCATTCATAAGAGCATCATAAACCATTTGCTGACAGCCAGAGGCAGCTGCCTCAGACAAAGACAGAGGCATTGTATGCTCTAATGGGAGACCAAGGCTCACCTTTCATCTAGATCAAGTTCCTCATGCCATGGTTCCTACCCTCCTTAAGGTGCACCCAACACCTGAGTCCCTGCTGCAGGTGGTAGCAGTTACAGTGTCACAAGTAGTGAATTTGAACCATTTCACAGGTTCTTTAATAATAATGATGCTTCTCCCATGAACACTTTCTCTCTTTCTCATTAAAAGTGTTTAAGGTTCACAAGGTTAAAGGATAGGTTTACAGTTTTTCAAGTCTGTCTTAAAACAACAGTCAGGTTCCCATAAGAACACTAAAAGAGATTTTCCTCTCTGTAATCATTCCCTCTGTTCATACTGGCTATTAAAAGATCCCCTTCCAATGTACTTTCAATGTAAGTGATGGGGGCCAAAATCCACAGTGTGTCCAATGCGTTTATAAGTTTATCTGAAGCTTATATGAGGCTTCAGCAGTCTGTGTTAGTTATATCAAGTGGATATCTGCCATATTTACAGTCTTTTTAGCATCAAATTCCCTCTTTATGTTTCCTCAGACAGTGCTGTCATCTTGAACCCATATTTTCTGGGTCATTACTCTTATTTGCAGGGTTGAGTCACTTTGGCAGTTCTAACAGTCTCAAGGGTTTTAAAATCTGGGGCTCATGTAGAGACATGACATAAAACATCACTGTTGTTCTGTTGTGTAAAGGAGGTCTGTTTTACCTCACGTAGCTGAGTCACAGCCACAGAACAAGTCAAGGAATGAACAGTTATCCTCTGTGATACAGGAAATGCACCGGAGAAATCATGTGCTAACAGTGAATACTAGTTGCTTGACAAAACCATTATGGAAATAGCGAAGTAGAGTCTGCACAATAGTTAACGCTCCCTTGCTTCGAGATAATAAATGCATTTACTGGTGTTAAAACATCACAAAGTATAGGAGTATGATCTATAGGGCGCACAGAGTAATTTTCTTTTATTCTTTGTTTGAAAGTTTTTTGCTGTTACTTTTAATTGTACTGTGTCCTCCCTTCTTTACGTAATGTTTAGTAGTTGGTGTTTTACCCTGAGAGGCAGCGTGTTTTGTCTCGAGGGCTGGAGAGCAGCGGGTCTGCTGGTAGATACTGAACTATGCCTGCATAGCTTCTGTTGCTCAGATACACCACTGTGCCTAGACAAAGGAGAGCAATTAGAAACTTAGAAATGCTGAAAAGAATAAATTAGAGGTATAATAAATATAAAAAAAACCTTTAAAAAAGAGCATGAGTCACATAAAGTTCTTGCATCTTAGTCATAGTCTTATCAGTGAGAGTTTCCAGATGAATTTTTATCTTGTAGCTAAAAATAGAATACAGAGAGTCTGACAGGATGTATTGAAAATTTAGCATTTAGTCATTTCTTTTCTCTAAATGAATCATCAGTCCACACCTGCATAGTCATATCTGAGAGGTCCCATCCAGCGGTGTTTTTCACTCTCAGCCAGTACGTCTCCATAGAAGCCGTAACCCACCAGAGACACAGAGTAGCACACGAGAGCAGCCGCATGATGTACTGAGCACACATCCAAAGGCTGAGAGTCTCCTGCAAGGTGTTGTGGGAAATGAAGAGGTTACAAAGGCTAAGAATTGACAAAATTGTTCAGGTATTTTATGTTGTTGATTTCCAAAAAAAGAACAATTGGTGATTAAAAGATTATTTTTATGAAGATCCTTCCTCACCGATGATAATGTGCAAAGCTGAAGTAACAGGGTCAATCACTCCCACCGTGGCGTAACACACACAGTCTGTAGAGCCTGCAGACACAGCATAACCAGATGTGTGTGTCACAGCTGTAAATCTGCCTCCATCTGTTTATAAATACTTACTAACAGTGTCATTACCTGCAGGGATGATGCCAATATGAAGCGGACAAGGCTGCAAAGTGACAGTGGGATCATTCTCACAAAGGCCTGCCTCTTGTTGTGTCCGCCCGATCAAACCGTGAAGTATTTCGCTGAACATGCCATCCCCACCCACACACACCACACTGTTGTAAACAAACACAAGGGCTTCTGTTATGAGAGTTATGAGAGTCACCTCCCTGAGAGCTTAGATGTTACAATGCTCTCACACCACAGTGTTTAAAAGGACGCTGGTAACTCTTACCCGTCAAAACCTGTCAGGTCTTTCTTCAAGATGTGGTCTCTGGCCTGATTAGCCCGCTCGGTTACTAAACATAAAAAAAGTCATTTTTTAAAATTAAATTAGTTAGTCTAAGGCATCTGTTAGACATAACCCTTCACCTAGAAGAGCATCAAGCATCTGCATTGGTAACAAATTAAACTTTGCCAAAGTATTGCACAATTTTGTTGTTTCTTTTACCTATTACATGACAGCTGATACCAGCCAGCTCAAACAGAGGGGCAACCAGAGAATGGTAGATCTGTCTTCCTTTCTTCTTTCCTCCAAAGGGGTTGATAAACACCAACAGTCTGTGTGGCCGTGAGGGACCTGAAAGATATATTTGAAACATTTCAGTTTGGTGAAAGCCACCTCTGTCATGCAGCTGATGGAGGAAAATTTATTGTGATATGACCTTAGTGCTTTGTCTTGTTATCCATACTTACTGTGAGTTTTGAGAGCAGTTCTTAGGTGTTGTGTCCACTGGTCTCTGAGGACTCGACTGGGGCAGCTGAACTGGATCCGGCCCAGTCTCCACAGTAACCCATACGAGCCCCCACTGCTGCTACGCTTCACGTAAAAAACTGGTGACGGATGGTGATGGATACCACAATGTTAGCAATGTTAGCACACATCTGATTAAATGTAAAGCTAGTGTGCTCAATACCTGTATGTAAATGATTCACAGTTCATTATAAACTCAACGGTAAAAGATAAGAAGGATGTGTTTTTGTTTATTTTAGCGTTGATTGCGGCCTTGGGTTTGCGATACCCGAGAGTCTCCAAAGATAACCCACCTGTGAAGTCTTTTTCTGTGTCCTCAACCGACTTCTGGGGCAGGATCTCCACCCGGCCCTCCTCCACTCCGACCACCTCCGACACAGGCACTGAAACTTTAATCACACACACACGCAGCCGAATTCAGCGGGAATGCTTTGCATACACTGAACGGAATATTTTAACCACTGGAAAGACTGTTGACCTTTCTCACATCAGACATGTTTACGTATCACAGAAGTCACAGCATAAGTTTAACTAATAAAATTAAAAATAAGTGCATCCCATTTAGCTGTTCCAGTGCCAGGGATGTCTTACAGGCCAAAAAACTGGGACATCATCTGTGATATTAGTTAAACTTGTGTATGATTAATCAATTAATCGATCAACAGAAAATTAATAGGCAACTAAAGTCACTTTTTTTTAGGAAAATGACAAAAAATGTGGTTTCTGCTTTTCGGGATTGAGGATTCGAGGCTTTAATGTCTCACACATGATAGTAAAAACTTGCTTTGTCTGAACAACAAACATTTGAAGACGTCACTTTGACCTGTTTTCACAGGTGTTTTTCACCATTTTCTCACATTTTACAGATATTCTAATCGATTAATCAAGAAAATAATCGCCAGATTAATCAATAATGAAAATAATCGCTAGTTGCAGCCCTGGTATGATGAGTCAAAATGTCTTCTGTAAGAAATGTATTGAAGAACTATTCTTTGGTCAACATTTGAAGACAGTTACTGTATAAAATGTACCGCTATTATGTTGTTTTAAAAAAGGGACACAAGTGAGTGTTATCCCAAAAATGACACACACATGTACAGATGTCCTAAAAACAGACATTTAATTTTTGTTTTTTCATGCTTCACTTCCCTTTCTGTGGATAAATGTGTGATGGTAACAGAGAGAGAGAAAGAGAGAGAGATGGAGAACAACAGTGGGGTGATTATGGTGTTGGTGTGGCAACAACAGATTGAGGACAACCCCTATGAAATAACTTTGTTCCAAGAGGTGTGTGTGTGTGTGAATGCTCCATGTGTTTTCAGTAAACTTGTCTCAGTAGGTTGTGTTTCATGTTAGTGCTGTTCAACTTGTTCTTCACGTTCTTCATGTAGGCAGTAATAATTACAGCACACCCTCCATGTAATATTCCAAAAATGACATGCAGTATGCTATTGTTCATGGTGTTTCCTAGGCAACTTCTACATAACGATGCTGTCTTGTTTTTCAATACACCAGTTAAATGAAAAGAGGAAACGGGTTGTGGCTTTAAACAAGATGACTGTATTTCCTTGTGTGTGCTTACATTATACCTGTGCTTTTTGATTATTATTTAAACATGCAAAGAAGTTAACTGCACAATCAAAGTATGTGTAATATTCTTTATAGAGCGATACTGTAGTCGACAGATGTTTTGGAGAGTGTAAATGCCACCTACTTGTTTTCTTATCTCGATTCTTCTTATCTACCTCGGTCCAGTTGAAATACCAGCCAGTCAGCAGCGCCCGGTACCTTTTATTTCCGACCCACAAACTCGACTCCAGCCTCAGATCTGTCTCCATTTGGAAAAACGCTTTTTAAACCACGTCGCTCTTTCCTGTTTCTCAAAAAAAATCCCCCAAAACTTTTAGGATCACATTTTTTACTCATAACTCCTACATATCTAAGAACCAGCAGCAGGTTGGCAATCTGACATCGTCATCAGTCAACGGAGTCCTTATCTGAAAGCTCATCTTCCTCTGGGTGTGCACATTTTCCGAAGAGACACTTAGGACATTTGTGAAATGTTGAAAACACTGTCTGGCATACGAGAGTTATTCTAAAAATATCCGTTTCCTCCACAGTCCCTCCCCGGTGACACCTGCTCGATTTGCATGTAGCCCTGCTGATTGGATGCCACTGGTTTACCTGAAGTAGGTCTATTAACACATTGGCCAATTACTGCGAGTGTTTAGGGAATCGAACACAAGACCTATTATGATTGTAAGAAGGAGTTGGATTGGATCATGTCACAGTAAATTATACATAACAATAATCGCCATGGGGTGATACATAGGGTGATGTAACCAGTAAAGTGAGTCGTTTAAAATAACAAACTCACTGGTGAAAAGCAGATACAGTTCAACAGCTTTAAAGCCAGTTATGCATTTATACATTTGATATTCAATCAGTGAGTGAAAAACATAGCAACAGTAATATTAAAGTCTCCCTCCACTCAAAAATGTGTTTACTTATTGTTACTTCACCTGGATGTTTGGGCAGCAGAGTTTGACACCTGAAGGCTGTTTACACATCCATCTGCTGAAAGTGGAGAGTTTCCCTGTGGTCACTTGAAATCCGAGTTTAAGGCGCGTGGCCACTGGCGTGATTTGTGACATCACAACTAATTTTGAGCCAATCGTAGTCCAGTATACGTCTTACACACATGTGTGATGTGGAAACTTAATTGACTTTACAGTGAAGTAGGAGACATCTTGTGTCCAGCAGTTAAGCTTTTGAGATGGACAATATTCGCATATTATTAAACTATGTTTTTAATAGGGGAGATGGAGATGCATAAGAATTTAAAACAAGGTAATTTAACTTTTTTGTGTGGAAAATAGACACAAAGTCCTATTCAAAGCTAGGTATTAAAAAACAGGGAGAAAAGGCAAAAAAGAACCTATAACCTTTATAACCTCTATATAACCTATAAAGAACCTGTCATCCTAATTTACCAAATTTCCCGGTAGCCGATGTTGTCTTCTAATTTCAAGTTGAAAGGTATCTAATAAAGGGTTGTCAAGTTATAGAAAATCAAGAGAGTTTTTAATGTGTTTAATATGTGATTTATTTATTTATTTATTTATTTATTGACACTTGACTTTCTTTGAGATTTGAGTCTCTAAAAGCTTAACTTGTGACTTGAAAGCAAAAACATTCAAGTCTCAAAGTCTGACTTGGTATCTCAGAAAAATAGAAAATAAATAAGACAGCAACAGACAGGCTTTGGCCACACACCTTGAATATTTAATTATTAGAGCCTGAAAGTGGTCTCAGTGCTGTAAGAACACCAATAGACAGCTTTAAAAGGAATATAATCAAATGACTGTTGTTGTTAAGACAGACATGAAAAATTGTGAACCTGTCCTTTAAATTGGACTTACCCTAAAGACTTAAAAACAACTTCAGTTCTGCATTATAACATCAATGCAGCTTTTCATAGGAACTGCAGTACTTCCTCTGTGGATTAAACTGTAAAATAAATTTTCTTCTACTGACCTCAGTTCCCAATCTCTGTGCATTGTGTATACCATGTCTACTCTAAGTTCCCATCAAGCAGCTTTATTATACTGTATCCCCAGTGCTTCTGTACTGGAATAATAGACTACTGCCATGCCCAGAGTTTTCTGTGTGATAACAACTGTATTAAGAAATATGGAGCATGTAAATATAATATAGCTTCTATAAATATGCAAATATATTTATTTTATTTTATTTTATTTTATTTTATTTTATTTTCAGAAGTTTAACTGCTGAACACAAGATGTCTCCTCATTCACTGTAAAGTCCATTCTCAGTGTTTGTGCACTGGGGGCTTCAAGTTTCTACATCACACTTGTGTAAGTTGAATATTGGACCAGGATGGGCTCCAAACTCACAAATCATACTCACCCCTTAAAATTAGATATTCAATGAGCTCAGAGAAACTTTCCACTTTCAGCAGATGAGTGTAAAAACAGCTTCTAGTGTCAAACTCTGCACATACATCATTCTGCACAGTGAAGCTCAAACATCCAACTGTAGGAACAAGAAGAAACATATTTCTGAGTGGAGGGTGACTTTAACTGAAATAATTAAATCTAGTAACTATTTTTAACCAGTGATGTGCAGTTTTATTACGTGCAATCCCATTCATCATGTGTATTATTTTTACTTTTTACGTTTATAAAGTAACTTTTTAGACTTTTGCCAGTCTTTTAAGCATTTTTCTATCACAGAATGACAATAATGCATGAATGACAATAAAGTTAATCCAGACAGCCTTGCTTGAACTGTAGCATAAAGTTTGCAATAATGATCTACAAGCTAACATCCAGGCTCTCATCATTCTTCAAAATAAAAGCGATTCATGGAACGTTTGTGTGGTACATGAAAGGGTTTGCAACCTTTACTGTGAAATCTCGGCGCACACCGAGACCGGAAATACTCCTCATTATTGTGGCACGCTCCTTCCTCCCCTCCCTTCCTTGCTAGCAAGCCGACTAAGCTAGCCAGCGAGACAAGCTCTTTAAACCTTACAGCCTAACTATTATGAACTGATTGATCGGTGTAGTATAGTTGATTAGTGTATTTCCACTGTGCCGGTACCGAGAGAGCTAACAAAATGAATATACGAAACGCCAGGGTAAGTTAGATGAAATCTTCTCGACAGCCATGCTGTTTCTACTAACTGTTAGCTAAGCTAGTTACTGCAGCCTGCACGTTAGCTGACCAAATATCGCTGATATTAGCATCATTAGCATCGTGTCATTCACTTGTCTGACACTCAATTTGTTTCTTTCACTGCAGCCGGAGGACCTCATGAACATGCAGCACTGTAACCTGCTGTGTCTTCCAGAAAACTACCAGATGAAATACTATTTCTATCACGGACTGTCCTGGCCTCAGGTTAGTCACTGTGCTCTTTCCTATTTTTGCTGTTTCTGCTAGAACCACACCTCCTGTCCACTCACTTCTCACACTTTTAAGTTTGTATGTTTGACACACATTGATTTTCTTGTTTTAGCTTTCATACATTGCAGAGGACGAAAATGGCAAAATAGTTGGATATGTGCTGGCAAAGATGTGAGTATCTGTGATTACATCTCTCAAACTGACATCACTTGAACAAATGATTTGTATTATGTGTTCCAAAAACTTGCTATGATTTCTTTTTTAGGGAGGAAGACCCAGATGATGTACCCCATGGACACATCACATCCCTGGTGAGTCTCGGCAAGAGACATTTTATTCATCCCTTCTAGTATTTGTATCACACAAACAATATTGTTGTTGGCTTGAACTGAGTGACACAAAAACCCTTCTCTGTGTCTTCCAGGCGGTGAAGCGCTCCCACAGACGTCTGGGGCTGGCTCAGAAGCTGATGGACCAGGCCAGCCGGGCCATGATAGAAAACTTCAATGCTAAATATGTCTCACTTCATGTTCGCAAAAGGTACTGTGCACAGTTGGCTCGCTGTGCACTTGGCGTCTCTTTGTTTTGTTTAGATACATATTTGCATGTCTCTTTGTTTACAAAATGTGCTCATATTCTGATTACATGTGTGTACTTTTTCTCCCCACCGCAGCAACCGGGCAGCCCTGCACCTGTACTCAAACACACTCAAATTCCAGTAAGTCCTTTTTTGTGCCAACATTAATTCATTATTTCTATTTTCAGAAGTACGGAGGTCATGAGGTGATTTAGACCAATAATAGTGGCTTACCTGGTACAGAATATTTCCTGATATTAGGTTATTGCAGATAATTTGGTATCCACCACTATGTTGCCCAATAACAATAACAGGAAATTACAGTACAGAAACGTGACATGCTTTAATAGACATGCTCTGCCTATTAAAATATAAGATCAAGGCTCTTTTTATTAACGCTGATAAGAGCAAGGTGTTTTACTCTTCAGCAGGCTCATCATTTATTTATTCTGACTACATGTTCATCTTGCAGTTGGCAGCACCTCCAGCTCAGCAGTACAGTATGCTGTGTGCAAAGCTTTTCTCTCTTAACTATATCTCTGAGGTCAATTAGATGAAGAATTTAGTCCTCTTTGGTGCATATTTGGGCCAGAATTCTTTTAAAAAAAATTAAGCAAATCTTTTCAAAAGTGTATATGATATATCTTCATAGGATTTTTGTAACTCTCAAATGTTACTATTGTTGGCCTTTAAATCCAATATCAGTAGGGCTTTAATCATGTGTCTAAATTCCCCCCAACAGCTCCGGATACTATAAACAAACGTTTCAGTTATTTGTTCTTGTTATATTTAATTTATCCAATTAACCATTCGATTGTAATTTCTATAAATTTTAGGTTTGCAAGCCTTCTTTGCAATGCTAAGAGTAAAGTTCTGGGGAAATTCTGAATTCTTTCTTCATTTACTCATTTATTTATATGTCCCTAAAGTGTAGTGTAATTCATATATTTAGTCTTAAGAATACTGGAATATAAACTGAGGGCTGGACGATATGGACAAAATCAAATATGATATTTTTGACCAAATACCTCGATGTCGATATTGCAACAATATTGTAGGGATAACTTCTGGTGCTTTCACAAAATATTTACACAATGAGATTTGTGATAAATAATCATCAGCAATGTAGATATAATGACTTAGTGGGTAAAGGCAAATAGTAGAACAGCTAGAACAGTCTGGCAAGTTCCGAAAATTACATCATTTTACTGTAATGCAGCCGTTAAAACCAGGAAAAGTCCACACTTATGCAATATCATGATATTACAAAATCCAAAATTGCCCCAAATGTACCTATAAAATACCAAGTTTTTACATTTTTTATGATTGTTAACTCCCTCCAGGTTGCTTAAATCCCCAGAAAAAAAAACTACCCAGGATGTGACTCAGTGTCCTCAGTGGCAGCTTCAACCCTGACAGTTTACACTGACTGTAACTGATGTGTTATCTTATTGCTCCTCCGCAGGATAAGCGAGGTAGAGCCTAAGTACTATGCAGATGGGGAGGATGCCTACGCCATGAAGAGAGACCTGGCCCACATGGCTGATGAGGTAGTCTCCATGTTTATTCACTATGGCAACACATGATGGCGCTCCGTTGACATTGCTTTTCATCAGCTCCTTGTAGGCACCTCAAGCACCACTGAACTCAGATGAGTAGATTCTGTTAGTGAATATGTCATATTTTTGTCTGTGTGTCCTACAGTTGAGAAAGCCGGGCGTGCGTGTTTCGGGTCAAGAAGCACCGTCTGGCCAGAGCCCGTCAGGGTCTGGTGACCAGGAGAGAGAGAGTGAGAGAGACAGCGGAGGAGAGAGCAAAGAGCTGAGTGAAGTCAGCGAGGCAACAGAAAGCACAGACGTTAAAGATTCTTCTTCTGATTCACAATGACCCTGCAGTTCTAGACCTTTTTAAATTCATCCCTCATTTCTTCTTTTTATCTCTATTTGACAATATCTCGGGCTTGACAAACTGTGACTATCTTTGCATCAAAGCCATTACTATGTTTCTCCATTACTGTTTTTTTCTTCAAGTCTTGCTTTTCACTGCAGTGATGATGAACAAAGGGTCTTGGATAATGACATGAATCAGGGTGTTATCTAAAGTTTTTATTGGACTGCTGTCGTCATTAGCTAAAGTGGCCCAAAGTTGGGAGATTTACAGTATTGGAAACAACCTGTGCTTTTCAATTTGTCACAATCTGGTCTCTTAATTATTTAACAGACTTACTGCAAATAAATCTTTCAAATAATAATTCTGGTATTGCATTCATTTCAGTAAACGACTGTTGAAGCAGCACAGTTGTAGGGCTGCAACTAACGATTATTTTCATTGTCGACTAATCTGTCCATTATTTTTGCGACTTATCGATTAGTTGTTTGGTCTATAAAAAGTCATAAAAAGGTGAAAGAAGTCGATCACTTTTTTCCCAAAGCCCAAGGCGACGTTATTGACCAACAGTCAACAACCCAAAGATATTCAGATTACTGTCATAGAAGAGTAAAGAAACCAGAAAATATCTGTATTTAAGAAGCTGGAGTAAGATAATTTTAGCAAAAAGAAAGACATGAAACAATTATTCAATGATCAGAGTAGTTGGCGGTTAATTTTCTGTCAACTCGTTGCACCTCTACATCAGTAACACCATCTACACAGGAAATGAATAGGTTACTATTGATTTCACACAAACGATACCTCTGTTGTTCACCTTCAGATCCATAATGCTTTCTCTTTGGTAGTAAAAAGGTATTATGCAGGATGTGTGGGTTATTTTGAAATGGTCTAACTTTGGCGACTCCTAGCGGAAGCATAAAAAAATACATGTTAGAGAGCATTACACACACACACACACACACACATTGCACACAAATTCATGGACACTGACAAGTAGCAGTGGAGTAGATCTCAGCAGAATTGCCACATTTATCTACAAACCATAAAACCTACTTTATCAGAATAATAATGCAACTATTTGGGATAAGTCACAAACATGTTACTCAACGTGAAGTCAAGTTGCTGAATATCTGACCTCAAAGGCTAAAAAAAGTACAGTGGACATTTAATGTCTGGTAGTTTCATGGTTCTCGCATGGTCATCAACAGTAACAGTACACCACAGCTCGTGACTTCCTTTAATCAGTCTGTCATTGTTAGACTGGCCAAGATGTGTTAGTTTAGTTGATGTTTAGGCTGATTATGCAACATCAGACTGTCTGTTAGAGGAAGGAAGCAGGACTGAGAGAGAAGTACATGACAGATAAGAACAAATAATGCACACTGACTTTGCAGAATTTTTGTCACAAATTGAAATGTCTCAGTTTCACACTTTCACACCATTTACCAGTCTGCAGCTAAAGGTGAGAAAGGGCAACAACACTGCCTCTGCTCAAAACAAGTGAGCAGGCTCAGAAACATTAAATGTGATTCAGTAGCTGCAATGGTCTTTTGTTTTTTTTGTTTCCATATATGTGACACTACATGAGGTGCGTCCATGAATAGTAGCCATAAATTACTCATAGAGCAAGAAGATTGTGAACTAAGGTGACCTTTGATCTTGTGCTAAGAAGACCCTGAGTATTCAATTTTTGTTTTTGTGTTTTTTAACAACTGAACACTATAGCAGCTGATTTCACTCAGTAGGCTGTGAATAACCAGTGAGGAGGGACTAATCAGTGAAAACAGCTGGTGTTTGATTGGACTGAAAACCTGCTGTGGAGTTCAAGAGGCAGCATGAAAGAGAAAGTAAGGACTTGACAGAAAAAGGTTTTCAATCGTCACACTTGCACAATCATGCACACACACACACACACAGAGATGCCTCAAACTATATGTGTGAGTAAGAGAGAGAGAGAGAGAGAGAGAGAGTCAGAGAGATGAGTTCCACTCCACCCACACCCATCCGTGTCCAATGTGAGGGGGAGGTGAAACAGTTGAGAGCTTACTGTGCTATTAACTGGCATTATTGAGTCGCCTCATTCTGGAGAAGAAACTAGTCAAGACTGCTCCTCATCAGGTAGGATTCTTTTTTTTCTTTACTGGATCTATTAAACTTTCACTGATTTTTGATTTACAGATCTGTCTCACCAAAAACAGGACATTTTTGCCAGTTTAGGTCTAATAAACATGTTTTTTTGTCTGCATGTCGACTGTGTTATGAAGGCTCGTTCTGCTTGATTATTACAATTATGTTATTATTGGCTGCAGACATAGTCCTCGGGCCATCAACGTTCCATAGCTGAGGCAGCATCTATGTGTTGGTACTTGTGAAAACTCAGAGTGAAACACGCAGCGTTATACTAATAGCGACTGAAAATCTAGTTGCACTGGGGTTAAGATTAGCTTTAATAAAACATTGCAGCAGATTGTGACGACAGGAGGTGGTGATTCACTGCTGATCACACGGAGAAAGAATGGAAGGGCTAATGGAAAAGGGTGACATAGGCTGGAAAAATGAGACTCTCCTCTTTTTTTAAAAGGATTTTTGGGTTTGCTGTAACACAGCGGAGTCATTTTAGCAGGTCAGTTGGTAAATTTTTTAGTTGGAAAAAGTGATGAGTGCACTTTTCAGCTAAAGAGAATGCTGATGAGTGACGTTTGGCTTCTGAAAAAAGGAGAAGTTAAGAGAGAGAGAGAGTGTGTTTCTCTGTGTGCGTATGTGTGTACATAAGGTTATGATCCAGCAAGAGAAAAACCCTACTCTTCCCTTTTCTGATAAGCTCTATGTCCTCCTAATGAATGATATCCTGCAGACATCAACTCGTCAAATGATCATGTGTTTAAACAACTGTTGTGCATTGAAATAGTTCAGTCATGCCCTCTCAGCACCATTTCATCTTTAGTTTGCTAAGATTAGGCCAAGATATTGTGTATTGCTGTTAGTTCCCATCATTCAACATGAAAAAGAAAAAAAACGAAACCACAGTCCTTAAGATACGTGCTTTTCAGTTTCACTCTTACATGATAGGTTTACACAGGTTCAAATCTTAAAATAACTGTCAGTTGTTCATATGAACACTGAAACAGGTTTTGCTTGCTGTGATTATTCCTCCTGTTCAAACCGACCGTTAACTCCAAATGTGTTTACGATGTTAGTGATGGGATATGAAATCCAGTCCTCGATTGAGCAAAACATTAATATGAGGCTTTGGCCATCTGAGTAAGTCAAATAAAGTGGATATCTTCCACAGTTACAGTCTTTTTAGTAAGAATTTCCCTCTGTCTCGACAGTGTTTTCCTGTTCAGCTGCAGTGGAAGGATCATAACAAAAAGAAAGAATTTGGCAATAAAAAGACTGAAACTTTCAAAGATATTGACTTGATTTGACTCATTTGAATGGAGGAAACAAGTTCCAGTTCTTCTTTATTGTCATGTGTAATAAAAATACAATAATCTGCTCTGGCTCTCTCTGCCTCACCACAAAGGGCACATTATCCCAAAACAGCAAAAACACACTATAGACCTACATAGACAATGTACACAATGTATTCATGTATATACATTGTAAACATAATATACAGTACACGATAACAACAAAGTGTATATGGGTGCGTCAGCTGTTCAACAACCTGACTGCCTGAACAGCTGTCAGCTCACATTAGCTTCAAATAAACTTTTAAATACACTTTTGCACGGAAGGAGGACTGTGGATTTTGTCCCCCATACGAAGTGCATTATGAAGGGATCTCGTAGTGGTCAGTATGAACAGGGGGAATGATTATAGTACGAAAAACATGTTTCAGTGTTAATTTGTGCACCTGACTATTGTTTTAGGACAGACTTGAACAATTGTGAACCTATCCTTTAATTTTGACCTTTATCCTGTATAAAGCTCAGTCTCAGTCAGATAAACTTGTCCCATCTCTTCAATCTAAACTGGAATATGTTTTCTATGAATTGCTGGCAATCAACCGTAGAAGAACAAAGTCAAAAGCGGCCGTGGCTTCTATTTTATTCTTGAATACACAGAATATACTTGAAGCGCTTTGGTTAACTTTAGTATCATTAGTAAAACCACCTCTAGTCTTCAGAGCATACATCCCATCCGAGTTGTATGCCTTGCAGTTCGCCCTATTTTTAGGGCAGCTGAGATGTTGCTAGAGCTATTTTCGCTCCATACATGCAATTCTGCAGCTTGACCGGTGTGGCAGACAGCACATGCCAACTGGTTTTCTAGTTGTCTGCCGTTCAGCAGAGCATAGCAGAGGGGCACCGGTTTCAAGAGATGTGTTACAGTAAGATGAACACGCTGTCTTGGCTCTTTCTGTGGTAGGAGGAAGTTTGCATGGTCTGTGCAGGGGGGTGTTTCAGCATGAAGAGTGTGATTGTTTGTAGAAAGGCATGCTTGGGTGCAGCAGTGGGTCACAGGCCTTTTTTTTTTTTTTTTTTTTATAACCAGACTTTGTCCAGCAGCAAAGAAGATCAAAATAGCAGTATTAAGTGCAACATGAGTTTGTAAGAGAGTTTAAAGGAACAGAGCGGCTGATATTTCACACTACATGGTGGGATGATAAAATAATCACTCCGTTTATACAGAATTCCACCCAGTTGGAGCAACAATGACTTCCCATGTGAAACTCAGGAAGGAGAAGGTTGGTACAGTGGACTACGATACACAAATCAAAGGTAAAATAATTACGTAAATTGTGTGACCACATAAATTACATGTGTAACATTCTAACAACCTCTTTACTACACACAATCTAAACTGCGTTCAACATGTGCCCTTTTTTTGTGAAAAAAACTTGTAAGAAGCTGTTTCTCACCCACAGCAGCACTTTCACAATGAGTCATATTCTCTCGTACATGTTTGTTCTCATGTTTGTCTGTAACTTACCCCCGCCCTTCATTCTCTTTCAGAGGTGCGTTGCCAGCTTGTAGACCAGCTGAAGGTGTTGGACTTGCAACTTGAGCAGAAGAGCCAGCAGCTGCAGGACCTGACAGACTACCTCCGCCGAAGGGGTGAGATTGAGAGCGAGTACTCCCGCTCCCTGGAAAAACTTGCAGAAAAGTTCACTTCCAGAATCAAAAGGTAAAAGTGATCCTGTATTTTGATAGGGCACATAATATCGACAAGCAGTTCATTTGTGCATTCCTGGTTGCATCTTACAAAACATTTGTCCCTGTGTTCCTTCCTTTTCTTCACTACATATTCTCAGGAAGGAACCCGGTAGTCACACAGTGGCCCAGGTCTGGCTGGCTCTGCTATCCCAGACTCGCCAAGAAAGTAGGGACCACAATAGACTGAGTGAGAGCTGCAGCAACCTTCTCATCCAACCTCTCACACACTGCCTGGAGTACACACAACGTCTTGCCAAGAAGGTACTGATGCAAGCGCTGACCCATAAACCACAAACATGGCCTGTCATTAAGCATTTGGAGAGATTGACAAGTCTGTACCTGCACACTTTAATTCACCTGATGCAAACGATATTACCACTTTTCTTTTTTAGACCTTTTCTTTCTACCCAGTATTAAAAAAAAAAGTGTCTCAAGTGTCTCACTGTGTTCTCTCCATGTTATGCCATCTCACTCAGACTGATGTGTTTTGTCTCCTCTCCAGAGTAAAGACATCTGTACTCAGCTACAAGATGGACTACTCAAGGTTACCACAGAGCTACAGACCGTAAGTGGTAATTGCCCAAAACATCTTTCTGTTTCCTAAACAAACAAAGGAAAATATCACTGTATGTGTCTCTGTGCAGGCATGGCGGACGTACTACCAGTACCACTCAGACTATGTGTGTGCAGAGGGGAAGCTGAAGGAAGCAGAGAAACAGGAGGAAAAGCAGAAGCAGAGTGCTGCTAAGAAACTGGAGAGGTTGATAGAAAAAGTAAATAAATATCCTTTATATAGTATTATGTGCATAGATCTCTATGAATGTCTGTTTCATCTCTTATTGGTGATTGTTTATGTGCTTATAGAGACAAGGTAAAGTCCAAGACATATACCTGAAGTGCAGCAAGGCCCGAAACGATTACCTCCTAAACTTGGCTGCCGCAAACGCTTCTATGAATAAGTACTACCTCCAGGACATCTCAACTCTCATTGATGTGAGTGTATCAGTTCACAGCTCTGTGTGTGAACTGATGTGCAGCACCAGACTGAAAGCACCCGTATCAAAGAGGCGATATTGTCTGAAATTTCTTTGTCTGCCTCAGTGTGCAGATGTCGGGTACCGCGTCTCTCTGGGCCGGGTGATGCAGGCCTACCTATCCAGTCGGTGGCGGGCCCAGCAGAACCTGAGCACGGGGCTGCAGCAGCTCCAAGGGTCCGTGTCAGGACTGGACCAGTGCCAGGACAGAGACACCCTGCTGCAGGACCACTATAACACCTTCTGTATGCCCCTTCGTTTCCCCTATCAGCCCCATGATGGAGACCAGGTGTGTGTGTGTGTGTGTGTGTGTGTGTGTGTGTGTGTGTGTGTGTGTGTGTGTGTTCTTCTGTGTGAATACTTTCAGTACAAGTACGTGCATTTCTCAGATGTTTGACATCAACTCAAGACTCTCTTGTGTCTCTCAGGTTTCTGAGGTTAGTGCAGAGTGTGAGATGAGATGCGAGCTGGAGACCAGATTCAAACAGACACAAACTAGGCTGAAGGCAGTCACCCAGGAAACTGAGGAGGTACAACAACATCACACATCATTATCACCTTTTTTATGGCTTTACTGTATCTACTCATGTTATATTCAAGTTGCCATGTTTGAGTCCAAGGCAGAGTTCATTCAAGGCTACAAATAGTCTATAAAATAATGTTCTTGCTATTTTAAACCATATTTTATTTTAGTTTTCATTTATTTTTGTGAAAGGATGGACCCGTGTATCTTGAGTTGAAGGAAATATGGAAAGAAGCACTGTAGCACATTACTATGGCACTTAGAGAGGATTTCTTAGGAGTGATTTATACTTATTAATCAATAATTGCTGCTAGAAATGGTCCTAATCAATAAAACACACTTCAAATCAAACTCAGCTTGTTATTCAGGTTGAAAGCTTGAAAGAAACATAATGTTTTCCCACACTGGTATTTTACACACCATCATCAAAATGCCAGTTTGTACAGAATCAGAGTTGAGGGTCAATTCCAGTTGTTGTTTCTGCCACTGTCACACAGGCTACTAAGAGCATGTCAGCAGCCCAGTCCACCCTGCTGGAGGGTATCAGTGATGATGATCTGGAGACCAGCAGCAACAGCGCTTCATCTCAGGAGGGCAGCACTGAGAACCTGTCAGTCAGGCCCAGTGTGGCCCGTCGCAGGGCCAACTTGCAAGAAGTAGAAAATCTCTACTTCACTGTGAGTCTGTTTTTAAAGTAATAGACCAGAAATAGTACACGCTATGGGAGGTTTCTGATGATGACAATCAGTGGTCATGTTAGTTTGATCACTGGAGTTTGGTGATGGTGATGATAAGAACCACAGAGACCGATGTCAACAGAATGGTAATGATTTAATTTGTTTTACAGAAAGTAAAAGAGTACCTTGTTGGAAGCTCTCTGGTAGCTAAACTGCAAGCCAAGCATGACCTGCTTAAAGTGGCTGTTGAAAAAGGTATCACTTCTCTTTTCTTGTAATAGCACGAGACAAAATGCTGACAAAGTGTCATTTAGGAACTGATGGTGCATTTCGGGGTATTATTTACCAATAAATTGTTGTTCCTCTTTTTTTACACATAAGTAAAGTATTCAGTTTTTATTTATTCTAATGTATTTCTTCTTACTGCTTCTCAGGTAAGCTTGTTCTAATCCTTTTTTTTTCTCTTCCTAGCTGAAGCATCAAATAGACATCAACCGAGGTAGGGATATAAACCTTTTATGAGGTCTTATAGAATAATTATGAGCCAAAACAGAGTAAACTGTGTGTTCATGTTATGGTATCTATCTCTGCAGACTCAATGGAAAGTCTATGCGTATCAGGAAAAATCCCTCAAGTGGCAATTTGATGCACAACCACAAACTTTTCAATGGAGACATGTTGTCCTTCATACAGGTAACTACTTTCATGATCTCGCCATTTCCACTTTCAGAATTATTCTCTCCATATGTATAGTTAGTTTATTATAGTTTATTTTTCTTTTCCAGCACATGACGTAGAGATAATGTGTCAGAGTTGCTGTTTGTGAAAATTCATCAATAAATTTCTTATTTTCAGGAGTCAGGACAACAGATTCCAATTGTTGTGGAAAGTTGCATTCGCTTTATCAACCTTAATGGTAAGAATGAAAGAACGGTAAAACAGCAGCTGCATGTTTGTAAGATATACTTGACATATTTTAGTTCAAAATATGATTTAAAACCTCTGTGTGGAATCTGAAAATTAGTACCCTTCTACAAACGAAAACGTATGCCATCAGAATAAATTTAAAAAGATGCTATAATATAAAAATTCAGCTAATGGTGGCTTTAAATATATTTTGCATTGGATCTAAAAAGTCTCACTTAGTTTAGGATATTGAGGAATTACAATAATCTGTCCGTCCATCAGGTCTCCACCATGAGGGGATATTTAGGGTTCCAGGGTCTCAGATGGAGGTCAACAACTTGAGGGACGCATTTGAGCGAGGTAGGCCTGTGTGTTTTTTATGTTTGTGTGTTGGCATGACTGGTATGCATCGTTAAAGTAGCTCCCCATGCTGTGGAGCGTTAATAATGTGGGGCAGTGTGCTATGGACATCCCCTGCAGGAGATGACCCCCTGGATGAGCAGAGATATGACCTGGATTCTGTTGCCGGAGTGCTGAAGCTCTATTTTAGAGGTCTGGATAGTCCAATCTTCCCCATCGACAGCACCAGCAAGCTCCTCGAGTGTGCCCGTGAGTGTGTTTGGTGTACGTGTTGAAATGTGAAATGAGTGTGGCTGAGAGTGTACAACAGGAGCTTATCTTTCTTTCATCTCCTTTTCTCAGAAATAAAGAACGAGGCAGAGAGAGCTGCTCAGCTCAAAACAGTCATCTCTTCTTTCCCTGAGCCGGTCATCATTGTCATGAGATACCTCTTTGCATTCCTTCATCAGTGAGTATTGCAGCTCATTGCAGTCGTCACTGTTCAGTATATGTACCTGCAAAAAGCATTGTGTCAATCAGCCAAATCAAAATGTGTCTTTCTGGAAAGAAGAAGGAGCTAATGGGATCATATATTCACAATTTTTAGCTCTATTGTGTCTTACACACATTTGATCTGGCAGAAGTGTGATAGGCATGTATTTTTTTCACTTTATACTTTAAATTTATCAGAGCCAAATGAACTTTACCAGCTCATTCCAAAAACATACAAAACAGCCATTGTTTAAATAAGTATAATATTAAACATTTTGGAGAAATTGCCTCTATAAGCCTCTCGACTTCATCTTTTTTGTGCTTCCTTTATTCTAATATTTTCTAATCCTTCATTCTATTTTCTTTTCTCTCTCTGTTCCCTGCCTCTAGTGTGTCTCAGTACAGTGACGAGAACATGATGCAACCTTACAACCTGGCTGTGTGTTTTGGTCCAAGTCTGGTACGAGGGGCCCAAGATGATGACGTTGTCACTCTGCAGCCTCAGATCAACGCCCTGGTGAAGAGCATCATCCTCCAGCATGAAAGCATCTTCCCCAGCCAGAGCGAAGTACCAGGACCTGTGTACGAGAAGTGCATGACACTGGAACAGGATGACTGGTAGGAGAAAAGATGTTCAGATGCATACATGTAATATGGACAAAGTGTACAAAATGACTGATTATGTGACTGTTTTTCAGTGAACCTATCATCGATGAAGGAGATGGGGATGCGGAGTACTCTCAAATTAAAGATGGTGAGTTTAAATGCTCATATTATTATTATTTTTTTTATTTTTTTTTTTTACTGTGATGGTGTCTCTGAAGAATAAATGAATAATGTCTCAATGTGATGCACAACAGAAGCGGAAATGGGATCCTCAGCTGACCAAAGCACCAGCTCGTCTGCAGCACCTCCACAGAGAAAGGGAGAACGTCCAAGAACCAACAGCAGCGGCTCCATTGACCAAAGCAGATTGACAGCTGGACCAGCAGGGGGCGGCATCACTTCAACTGGAAAGTTAATGCTTCAGATTCCCGTTGGGCCACAGGGCAGGCCACGGCGGGTCAACTCTCCTGGCTATGTGCGCAGAGAGTGAGTACCAATGAATGTCGCACTGTCACAACTGATTTGTCATGTTCATGTGAAAAAATAAATATGCAATTTGTTCTTTTCCTTTTTGCATACAGGATTCAGGAACAATCATCCTCTGAGGATACTGCTACTCAAGTTGACAAGGTCTGTCTTCTTTCTCATTTGGTTTTAAATTACTCTGAATACTTGTAGAAATGTGTAACTAATGGGTTATTAAATGATTTACTAATGCTTTACTAACAAAGGGTCATGGGTTTGTCACATTCTAATGAGCCATCAGCAAAATTTAGTCAATCACCCTAAATATTTAAGTCATTAATGACAATTTTTACCACAACCCATTAAGTGTGTAGTTGTAAATGTTAATAAGTTGTTAATAAATGGATTTGGTCCAGATGCTCTGCAGCACTTTGAGGGTCGGAGGTTGAACGGTGCATTGGATTGGTCTTCCTAATGAGCTAAGAGCTAAAAAGAAAAAGGAATTTTATGCTGAAGGATAACACAAGCCAAAAAATATTTTTGGCAACCCCAACACAAAAGCTTTTTTTATTGTTGGCTTATAATAATCTATAAAGCATTAGTATAATCACTAAAGCATTAGATATAAATGATAAACCATCATAAAAAGTAGCACTAAATTTCTCATGTTGTAATACCAACAGTACATTATGTTTTTATGATAAAATCAGAAGCTCTTGAGCTGAAGGCAGTGCAGAGAACAAAGACGGTTTTGTCTTTTTCCTTTCCCATCACCATTGTTTATGCCATCTCACAGGAGGTCTGTCGCCAGATGGACTCGGTCTTCAAGGAGCTCCTCACGCGGCAAACCCAGCAAGATCCCTCCTCTCCCTCTGCCCAAGCTCCCCAAAGGAAAGGGAAGCGTGATGGACGCAAGTAGAAAGGAGCGGGGCTGTTCAAAGATCCACTGGAGTGAGAGGACTGGCATCAATAGATGATACAAATTAACACTGAGGTGTAGGGTGATGTGCCCTGACAGCAGCTTTCAACACATCTATTTCTAGAAAATTGAGATTACTGACCCATAGTCACTACTCTGAGGTCCCTGTGATTGGTTTGGGCATCTTCACAGCGTGGCTCGATACTCACAAGCCCTTTCATTCATGTTTTGTACAGCAGAACCCCATTGTGACTGCAGACCTGCAGCACCATGTGGAAACTTACTTGAAATGCACAGTTGTGCTTGTGTACAATTGGATGTGGTTATATAACTTATGAGTTTATATCTGCATCTGTGTAGGTGTTGATAGATTCAACTATTACCACGTGAGGCCAATTTTTCTCAGTGATTTTTAGTCGGTACCACATATCTACATGAAAGCACATATCTATGCTTCTTCAAATGTCTGTTTACCACAATGAGATGGAGTCACAAAGTTGGTAAGAATACTGTGAATACTAGAGCTGTAAGGAATTTGTATATATGAAATATTTGTAACTTGTTTCAAACTGTATATCTAGGCAATATGCTAAATAAATATTTTGTCTATTCTGAAAGCTGTTTTTATTTTTTAGCAAGAGGACTGGAAAACCTGGGATGTGGAACTTATGTTTTAAATTTCTTTAAGTCTTCATTATGAGTAAGCTTTTTAAAATAGATTTATAACACAATCAAAAACACAGATTGTATTGCAAAAACTAAAAAAGGAAATGAGGCTGTAAAAAAGAGTAACTAAGGTCAAGAAATTTTGGCAATACAACTTTTTCCACAATACACATTTTGACTTGTTATTGGAGAAAAAGACACATAATGATGATATAAGAGGGACTGCTCTGTTCCATTTAAGTATATCTAACTCTTCAGTCAGCCAGCATTAGTTACACCTGTGCTATTACTGCTACGACCTGTGAAAATGTCTTCTGTGAAAAAGTTCTTTAAACTTTCCAAATAGTTTTATAGCTTTCTTTTTTAAAGCCATACTGGGAATTATAAAAGGCCATTTCGTAAATCCTCACTTAGACAAACAGCTTTTTCTGTCCATGGGATCAACATGTGGAACTTCTTACCCACAGAACTGGGATCATTTCAAACGCAAATTGAAACCAGTTTTAAAGAGGAATCATGCAGTCATGAGTGGTCTGGTGCTTGATGTTTTATGATACTTTGATTGTATCACTGTAAATTGTTTGTGTCTTGTGCTGTTTTGTATGCACTTGTATCGTTGAGTTTTGTGTTATCCCACATGTTTTTTATTGGTGAGTTTTATGTGTTTTAAAGGCCCATCTATGGACAGGCAATGTAAACTAGCTTAGGTTGTAAATGCTGTGGTATGTGGCATTAGTTCATGCTATATATTTGTCCCTATACAAATAAACATTAGATAAAAAAAATAAATAGGCCTATAGTGGAGAAAAAGTACAATATTTTCCTTTAAAATGTAGTGGAGTAAAATAAAGTAGCATAAGATGGAAGTACTTGTTATCTCTTGTTATCTAAGGCTACTTATTATCTCAAAATTGTTACTTGAGTAAAATGTAGTTTACATTCCTCCACTGAATACATTGACCAAAATAACGTACCACACAGCATTAACATCTATATCACATTTAAATATATTAAGCAAAACAATGTGTGATACTATTTATATACAATCTAAAGGATATATATTAATTTCAATAAATATAACATTTTTTATTGAAACTTTATTTATCATAACACATTCCATTTTATCACAGTCCAAATGTTAACCATTGTTCAGTGAAATTATAATCAAGTCAGGAAATACAAATTAGACAAGGACAATAAAATAATAATAATAATAATAATGCTGTAAAAAGATATATTAAAATAATTAAAGGCAATTCTATATGTCTTCAAAAATGTAATTATAATAATTGTCCATATACTCTTTTTGTTTTGAAGAGTTTTGAGTTAAAAAAATATGTAAAATCATGAAGGAACATAGAAAATAATGGTAATTTCTTTGAAAAATTACATTTGTGAATAATAAACTTATACCAAATAGATTACTTATGTAATTTGATTTATGTGTGTTATATGGTGGTGATGGGAAGGAGGTTGGTTGCACAATAGTTGGTCTGAAAGACAGAGTGCAGAAATAGAAATGATATTTAAAGAGCAGCACTAAGAGTCTGATTGGCCAGAGAAACGTGACTAGAAAGATCATTGGTCAGGTGTTGTGGTATCAGAATTGAGAATGAAGGGATTTTGACAGTGTGGGAAAGTGGAAGTGACAGAGAAATAGAACGGAAGGAAATAGCAACATTAACCCATGATGGTTAAAGGCAGAGTATGATAAAAAAAAAAAAAGATCTTCCTTATTGACTAACACCAAAGTTTCATTTCAATAAGGAGAAGTCAATTGAAAGTGAATAAGAATGTTTATTTTTATAAGCAACACAGAGATTTTGGCGATTAGACTTAGTCAATGTGAGGCATCTTAATAAACATAGGCCCTTATGAATATAAGACAGGATCCCCCAAAATAAATGAAAGCATTCTTACCACGCCAAGGATTATTTAATTCTGACTGAAGATGAGGAGAATATCATGAAACAATTACAACAACAATTACACAGTAAACATAATTAGTGATAGGAGTGATTCACCGACATGAACAATTGTAAGGGAAGGCTTCCTGTTTGTCAGAAAAATGAATGGCGAGTTCCTGCCATTGGCAAAAAGTCACCATGGTGACAATGTGCCAAATATTTGTAGGAAGTTGCTTTGGATGTTCAACAGGAGGCGCTGCTGAGCTGATTGTCAGATGGGAAACCTTTTGCCATTTGGGTTACCTTGATGCCAAGTGGGACAATTTTTGTCCAGATGCAATACCTTGCTCCAATTGAGTCCAAATGGGAAACTTTGTGTCCACATTCAGTACTTTGCTCCAATGGAGTGGAAATAGGCTACTTTTTGTCCAGATGAAGAACAATGCTGCAATTGAGCCCAAATAGAAAGTTTTTGGTCCTGTTGGTTCTGGAAAAGTTCAAGTCCTCAAATGTCAGAAAGTGTCCCATGTGGCAGGATGACATTTGGGAAACTTTTTTACATGTACATTTGGGACACTTTTTGCCAGTTAGTGACATCCCCAGTGGCAAAAAGTTTCCCAAAGGTACATTTCCCTAGACCTACATTACATTTAGAAACCCTTTTCATGGAGACCTCAGGGTTCCCATTTGGATAGCACCCAGAAAAGGAATTCCTATTGGAATATTGACATGAATTTGAAATATATTGCATAACCTTGTTCCAACTCCAAGGGACCTTCCTGAAAGGATATTTGACATGCTAGGTGCTAGCAGGTCCAAACCTAGATGGTTCTTTGCCATGTGAGTCTGGCACCAACATTAAAAAATAAATCAGGGCTCTGACATATTTAGAAAAAAAATCTCTCTAATCTGACCAAATGTGAAAGAAGGTGTTACACCTCCATTTGGGGCCCAAGTGGTCAAAAGTGTAAGGGAAAAAAAAAAGTGTGAATTTTACACATGTAACACTCACTCCTGTGAAAACCTGTGTTCTGGTATCAAAGACCTTGTAAGCTTGAAAGGTAGCTTGGAAATGTTTGTAACTTGCTCCTACATAATGGATTTTTTTTTTATTCAATTTCCATAGAAACTTAAAAAAGCATGATCCACCTCTGAATTGTTCATCCACATGCTCAGTATGTTTCCTACAAGCTTGCAGTGGGTTTTTGCTGAGCATTCCTTTTTATATTGTTCCATTGTCTCATCTACCTCACATAACAATTTGCACTGTTTGTGATGGTTTATTTAAACAATCACATTATGATTATGGTTATGGTTTTTTTATGTACTTTGATTCCTTAAACTTTTCTTTTATTTCAATTTTTTATTTATTGCTTTTTTCCCTCTTTTATTGGTGTTGTTAAGGCACTTTTTTGAGAATCTGAAAGTACTTGTGCTGCTAATGGAATTATATGGTTACTTTTTCCACAAACATACAGTGTAGTAAGGGCAAGTAAGGGCAAGTAGTAAGTGTTGTCATTCAGCTTTACAGGCGTTGCTGTTAACTAAAATTAGTGTCCGAGGTTCTTTAATAATTGTTGCCTCTAAAATAAATCAGGCAATTACATTTTAGTTTTCATTTCTCTGCACTACTCATGTGAGATTAAGACTGCAACTAACAATTGTTTTATAGTATCAGTATTAGTATTGTTTGTCAGACCAACAGTCTAAACCCCCAATTATTTAATTTGCTATCATAAAAGACAAAGATAAGCAACAAATCTAACAGTTGAGAAGCTGTAACTTAGGAGTGTTTGAATTTATAAAGCCTAAAAGTAACTGAAAACAATCAGTCGATTATCAAAACAAATCCTGCTGGTTTGGCGTGGCGGAGAATTACTTTGCCAGCATTATTTTAGCTAATTACATAGGTGTATACTTGGGCCACACTGTCCATAGTACTGAAACGGAGAAGAGGAGATTGAAAGACGGACAGACAGAACATGTCATTTAGTTCAGTTTCTAAGCCTGTTTGCTTTTCGTGGTTGTAAATAGAACTTTTGGCCCTAATTCCATTTTGCTCCCATTGTAGCTATTCATAGACAGAAGGGAAATGACAGGGAAGTGAAGGGACAGTCAACAAGAGAGAGAGAGAAAGAGCTGCAAGCCCCAAACAGATGTTTCTATGTGCCCTGCTGATTTTGACAGAGAATCGTTCATAAATTCAAAGAATATTTAACACTCTGCCAGTGCTATATCCTTATGTGAGTGCTCTGATTAATACATGTATTATTTGATTTTGAAACAGTAGCTTTATGTGGTTGTTACTTAGCCTTTCTGCATGGTTAAATCAATTCATTTTATTTTATGAAAAAAACAGCCCCCTCAGTCACTCATTCTGGCACCAGGCCTGCTGCTCACTAATTCTGGGGAGGAGGGGCCATCTTTGAATGCCATGTTTACAAACACCAACCAACAAATCCTGCATAGTACATCTTTAAAGAATGGAGTCTGTAGGCCAAAGTATGTCAGAGCAGTTGAGCTTCAAACTTACAAAGAGTTTTCAATTTTTCAACTTAACTTAGGTCTATCATTTCTCCCATAGACTCCATTGTACATTCTAATACTTTAAACATTTATATAAAATCACTGGAATATGCTAGAAATAATAAAAAGCAATAGCACACATCGTGGAAACAAGCTAAACATGTCAGAATTGGGACCGTGTTTCTAGCCTTAAGCGTGTGGGACTAGTTATTATAAAAATAATAAAAGAAAATGAAGAACAAATGACTTCCGGTTTGGTTCAGATGACGTGTCGCCAGAGGGCTTTCCCAAGATGCGTTGCGGCGGTACGGTCCACGTCATTGCTGCGCAGCCGCAGTGGTATCGCGGCAGTACGCTGAGGTGGACTTCTTTCCTGTGGTCACTGAGAAAAGAGCCGAGCGCTGCTGCAGCTGAAGCCCAGAAACAACTATAAACACCTGAGACACCACAATGATCCGGATAGCCGCCTTTCTCGCCCTGCTTGTGGCCGCCTGCTCAGGTAAGTAAGCGGGGAACCGGTGGAGGAGCTCTATGTGCCGGGGTTTGTTAGTTAGTTAGCCAGGAGTGCTAAGCGGCTTTAACTGCCAGTTTGTCCACCGGCTCATGTCACATCAGTTCCACATGTGTCCCACATTAACGGAGTTGAGGGGAATATTAGTGGTAGTGAGATGTGTATGGGATGCTTCAGTGTCCTAGATTTTTAGCTAATTTCAGCTCTGCCCTCAGGAGAGAGCTGCACGGACCCAGTGATCACTCCGTCGGCCTACACCACCTCAGACGCCGTCATCTCCTCCGAGTCTGTCTTCATCGTTGAGCTCAGTCTGGCCTGTGCCAACGGAGCACAGGTAAGTGTCCTCCTGCAACACGTCACGCAGACAGTATGGGGATGTTTTAGAGCTCACTGATAATCATGTCTTGTCTTCTCCAGAGTGTGACTCTGTATGCTGATGTCAATGGAAGACAGTTCCCTGTGACTAGAGGACAGGATGTTGGCAAGTACCAGGTATGGAAGTGCCCTTAAGTTTATACATGCTCATGCAAACAGTTGCTCTCGCTGTATCTGATTTAGCTTGTGTTTTATGGTTAGTACTAGATCACACAACAAATAGAAAGAACCACAATGAGATAAGCAGCAGAGTGTTGGCCAATTGCAAATCTCAGTTGCTAACTTAACACATAGATTCTTGTTCTGGACCACCCTGAACTTCTTACCCTACAAATATTTGACGCTAAGAGCATGTCCTTAAATCAAGTACTATTTTTTTCTAGTACTACAATTATAATAATACAAATAAATAATATTAGTCATAGAATTTCTTTAACTAGTTGTTTAGTTTAAAGATCCCTCCAGACTTGTTTTAAGATGTACATAAAATGCTCCACTTTGAATAACAGTTTGTGTCTGAGTTCAATACTGGACCAGGATTGGCTTCCAAACTAGTTGTGATGTCACAAATCATGCCTGTAGGCCCACCTCTTAAAATCAGAGAAACTTTACACTTTCAGCAGATGAAAGTGAAAACAGCTCTCTAGTGTCAAACTCTACACAAACATCATTCTGCACAGTGAAGCTCAAACATTCAACTGTAGGAACAAGAAGAAAAACACATTACTGACTGGAGGGGGACTTTAAGTTTAAAACTAAACAAATAGTCTCAAGTACTATTGTCCCCCTGCAGATTGACAATCTCTTAAAACCTCGAGTTTATGAAAGAGCGGTTCTGTAATAATGCCAGACATGTGACCGTCATATTCAGCTGATATCTAAAGGTGTCATTAGTCTTCAAATATGGTGCTTGTCAGATTGTTGAATACCATCTCAAACCCCTGACCACCACACCCTCCCGACATCTGAATCAGGGAAACATGCATTCCAAAATTTATTGTAACTTTCTGAAACTGATGCTTAGAGTTGCAACAATTAGTCGTTTAGTTGCCAACTATTACATTAATCCCCAACTATTTTGATAATCAATTAATTGTCCTGAGTCATTTTTTCAAGAAAACATGGATAAAACAACAAATTTGAGGACGTCACATTGGGCTCTCAAAAACAGTGAACTACATTTTTCACCATTTTCTGCCATTTTATGGGCCAAACTAATCAATTAATCAATAAAATAAATCAATAATGAAAAGAACTGTTAGTTGCAGCCCTGCAGACACTCATGTTTCACACAGTGTTTGACAAGATGTGAAAGTTGGAAGGATTTGAACTTCTTCTCTCAAGCTCTCTAGTGCATTCTTCAAGCAAAATACTTATGCTGTATTTTAATATTTTTAATTATGTGTGTTTCTGAGTTCAACACCATTAAAACCTCTGAGACTGTCCAAACAAGCTTTGAGTTTAGAGACTGAAATAAAGTTCAGCCATTTGCCAACATGTCACTTTCTCCACTAGGTGTCCTGGAGCCTTCCTCACAAACAGGCCAGCTCTGGAACATACCAGGTCAAATTCTTCGATGAGGAGTCTTACAGTGCCCTGCGTAAGGTGAGTATTAAATGTTCAGTTGATAAGCTCATCGTTTACTGCCTGTGAGCTGCAGCTGTTTTCCAAATGTTGCTGTCTTGTTGAGGAAAGGTTGCTCAGTTTGAATTATACGTGTGCTTCTTCTGTGTTCCAGGCCCAGAGAAATAATGAGGATGTAAATGCCATCCAGCCTCTTTTCTCCGTCAACATCGACCACAGGGTGAGTCTCTTATAGACCCTCAACCTGCACACTGCAAGAGTGCAGTCACGATTATTATGCCATTAGCTTTGTAAAACATTAAGCATTAGACGATCATTTAAAACAAGCATTTCGCAATAATTATCAATTGTCTCAATTTTAGACAAGGTCCTTGAGAGCAGTAAGCGAGATCCAGTAACTCCCAGGACACTCTCTCAGCAACCATGCTATTTTATTGAGAAAAGAGTCATTTTCTATGTCTCACCTTGAAGCCCTACATTCATAATTTATTTTATTTAACAAATATATAATAGGTATGATGGCCTTGTTAAGAATAACAACACACTTTAAAAATGGCTCTGATAAGTCATTGTGTACTTTGTGATATGAAGTCAAATCTGAGCAATCAGCCGTTGAACCAGGTGAAACTGGAATGTTTGGTTCAGTCATCTAAGTACTTCTCTTCCTCTGTAAACTTGTAATGATTTATTTATTTATTATTATTATTTTCTTAAATCTCATTCCAGGGCGCGTGGAGCGGCCCATGGGTGTCTACTGAGGTGGTGGCTGCCCTCCTTGGCATTCTGGTCTACTACATGGCTTTCAGTGCAAAGAGCACCATCCAAGCATAAACGGATCCACAATCACTTTTTTAAACCACTGGATCGTTAAAGACTGAATTAGCTCGACCAACGATCCAACATTCAGTGTTGTGGCAAACCAACAGAACTTTGTCACGTGATCTGCTTTGGAACGAGGAGCAAGAGAAGCAGTCTTTGTATGTTTTTTTTTATTCAGACTGTGTCTGTATGCGATCTGTCTTATCAATGAACAGATTCATTTTGTCACAAGTTTGTCTTCTCAATACGGCTGGAAATGTGTAATTTTTTTTTTTTTTTGTAAAACCAGACCAATAAACCTGGACCACATAAATAAACAAAACAAACAGTAGAATATTTACTGTATTTGGTTCCGCCCTTAAAGATGTTGCTACATCCAGACCAGATTATCCTTTGTCCTATGTGGATACGCTGGCCAGAGTGGGACTTGTACAGCTGTGCTGAACACCAACAGAGAGGTCAAGCCTTCTATGCATATGAAATGTCAATAATGTGACTGCACTGGCTGGTCTGAACAGGCCTACTGGATATGTCTCTTCCATTAAAAATGAATAAATGGCTTGTTTTTCTTCCAGTGTAATATGTTTGTTCATTTTATAATCCAGTGACAGACTGGCTCTCCTACAAATTCCTTTATCTCCAGGACAGACCGGAAGATTCATGCTTTTCTGTTTCATAGCAACACATCAACCATGAAGCTTTTTTCTTTTTTTTTTTTTTTTATTTGGTTGCCAGTGGTAAATTGGCATAGTCTAGATGATTCAACAGTCTGCTGCCCTCATCCAGATCAAACAATGACTGGTTCCAAGCAGATTTATCTTTCACAGACTATTGCTAGGGAGATGGTTATGGAGATATTTCTAAGAAGTTGATAAAGTTGCTAAAAATCTCCCAAGAGAAAGATTCATACATAATACTGATAAAAAAATGACTACTACTATAATATATTTGATAGTCTGACTCTATATTTAATAGGATTTATAGTAGTCAACAAAACTCTGCTGTTGCTGTAAACATGTTCAGCATAGAGGTTGTGGCTGAACTCTCAGTGGACGTGACGGCTATTTTTGTCCACTGTCCCACTGGCATTACATAGTCAAGAAGAGGTACGTGCTCCGAGCACTGCAGCACACCAGCACACCAGCAGCTGATGTCCTATCATGTTTTCTTTCAGTGTACATCGACAGTAAATATGTTAAAGGTGTTAAATCAGTGAACAAGCAACCTGTGTTACCTGGCTGTGGTGCAGTGCCACCAGCTGAACACACTGTGGCAGCTCTGGGCTTCTTTTTAAGTCCCAGTTGGTAAAAGAGAGTGATGCCAGTTATTTCCTCGTGCACAGATCACACGTGATCTTTACAGGTTCAGTATCAGCTGTTCCTAATGTAATACATTGCATAATGCACTTTGAGACCCTGTCATGTTTTACATTTACTTCACTCCAGCATGTCACACTCATCGGCACTTAGAACAATCGTCTGTTTGTGTGATCTAATTTGGCACAGAGATTTAAACTTAGCATGTCTATTTCTGTAGTTGGCCCATATCAGTGTTTGGACACCCTGTGCAGCACATAGAGTGCTGATTTTTTAGCCTACAAGAAAAGCACAACTGCACCTTCTCACTGACTCCCATGAGACTAATGTAAACTTTGTATATGAGTAACATGATCTACGAACATAAACAGCACAATGTGCAGCGTACACAAGGACTTTCTCATATGACTGTTTTTCTGTAGCTTTGTTAGCACAAACACAAGACATTCTCGGGATGTAAGCACATCTCAGCTTTTGTCTTGTGTCACCTTGGCAAGGAGACAATAGAGACATCACAGTGCTGTTAATTCCAAAAAGACAGTTGGAGTTGGAGTGAATCCAGACACTCCCGCATGGAGTCACCCATTAAACTGTGAGAAGTGAGGGATGGTTTGATGGAGGGACATAAATGGAATGAACAGTGCTTCTCTTTCTCTTTGTTGTGTGATGGAGTTCAGAGTGCGTAACTCCAGCCTCACACATCAATGTAGATAATTGCGGAAGTGGAATGAAATATTTTGTTATTGTTTCAGAACGAATGCACTCGCAGGAAGTTATCCTTTCAGTGGTGAATTGTTTATCTGGTGTTTTCTTTATTTCAGACACTAATTCAAGGTCACGTTAAACAAACAAATCTGAATCCCATTTATTTTTTATAAAATTACACAACACATTCTTGATTTACCAACACAAAGCACCTTGTAACTTTGTTTGTAGATGTGCTGGATACATAAGTTTATTATTATTATTATTACTATTATTACATAAGACATTTTTACTGAGAAATAAGAGTTACTGTAGAAAAATCTGTGTGTGTGTATGTATGTGTGTGTGCTGTGAGGCAGAGCAAAGCTGCTTTGACAGAGGTGTGTTAAACAGCAACTCTGGGGGCAGACACCGATGAGCTTAGTGAGATTCAGCAATGTGGAAACTGGCGTCACACAAATGATTCTCACATGAAGTCACACTTTCTGTCTCGGCCACATTCACTGTTTTTACTATTCGTTCTTTAAACTTTCTGTAAAGCCAAACAAGGTCAGCAAACTGTGGGTTAACACAATAATCAGAAAACAGACTGTATCTTTTCATGCCGGCCTCCTCTTCCTTACATTACAATAACATTTATTGTTCTGCTTGTTTCACGGATGTGCAGGCCCGTGTACAGTGAGGCATGTTATATGTATAGCTGCTTCAACCACAACAGTTTGACTGTGTTTGGAGTGGAGTGAATAAACTCACAGTCAGTTCCAAGCTTTTGCGCTTTCCTCTTGGTTATCTCCCTCTTCCTGTCCTGTTTGGGCATCCTCTAATCCGCTTTGCCTGTTGATGCTGTTGCCAGTCAAGAACCGGCCATATATGGGAAAAATGCCCTTTTTCTCTCTTTTTTTATAAATATCTTTTCCTTCATCATATTAGACATCCTCTCCACATTTCACACTGAAAGGTCAACCATTGCAATTTTTTCATTTACATCCGCTGCTCAAAGCTGGCCCACGAACCATGAAATACTGTAGGTTAAATAGGAGCAGACGCACCACAACAAATTGTTTCTTCGCCTGTAAATCCAATGAAAGCATGTTGAATGAGCTCCCATAAAATGGGTTTTATCAGACACTGACCACATGCCTGTTTTTACTATGAAGAAAAGAAACCCTACAGGCTCTTGTTGAGGCGTAAACACAACCACACTTTAAGTAATGAAAACAAGGTGGGTGAAAGTGATAAAAGCTAACCATGATCCCCCTGGCTCTCAGAATAACCCCTTTTAAATCTGTGAGCACTTTGTCTTCTCTAAAGACTGAACCAAGAATTTCTAAAGAATCATAATTGCCACCAGTAAAAATAAATTTGGCTATATTAGGCAAAAATCACCCGGAAAATAGTTGCAGTCAAACTATAATTGCAAATAAAAGGCGCTGGATGAAGATGCCTTGTATGTGAGAAAATGCTTTTAAGTGAAACAAACTCAACATAAATTCCCAGCTGCTTTGACAGACAAAAAATATTAAAAAAACACTAAGTTGAAGGGAGAAGAGTGAAACAAATTGTGTATTTTGAAAAGGCAAGATAGATTGCTCGGCTTGTTTTTCTTTTGCTTCCTCTGATTATAAAGTATGATGCTCCAGCGCTCTCTGCTAACACACAAACTGGGGCTGGTTGTGTAAGTTGGTCGGGGCCAGATATGCCTCCCGGTGTCTTGGAAGGAGTTTACTAGCAGAGCCAGCAGTCATCAGGTCTGCGGAGGGGTCTAGAGTTAAGCAATGCAGACACATTGCTCAGTGTAGTAAAGCTCCTGGCTCCAGGTCTGATTTATACCGACTTTGGTCAAGGCTGAGGGGCTTCGTCATTCTTCAGAGCCACTGTATGCACTCCTTGGCTGACCCTAAATTGATTTCGAGAGAGAAGTTCACCTTTTTTCCCTTGCCCTTGTGACAGCCACAAAGCGGGGTCATTTATTTCCCTTATACCCCCAACGCAGTCGCCGACCTGCCAGGAAGCTCTGCCTCTCTGTAATGAAGAGGTGACCTTGAGTTTAGACATCAACCTCAATCCAGCTTGAAAAGCGGAAGCATTAGGATGTTCAGCATACAGCGACACACACTGACACACACCACATGATTACAAAAATGCAATGACCTACCCTACGGACTATCTATCATATGCTCTGACAAGGGGGATGATGATAGCTGGGGTGATAATAGATGCTGTCAGGCTTTCTATCCTCAGGAAACAAAGTAGACTCGGGGAAATTCTCTGCAATGATGGGTCTAATTTTAGCAGATACTTGTAGGTGTTCGTGCCAGCAAAATTCTTCATCTATTGGGGTATATTCATTATTTAGCTGCTGTAATGCTTGTTAATGTCTGCACAGACAGAGGCACAGGAAAGCGTGTTTGGCATCTCTCATCAATCTGAAAGGCTGGATGAATCTGAAGTCTGGCTCTTTCAGCAGAGAAGAATCATCCTCTGACCTCTCCACATCCTGTCAGGAAGAGAAAAATACATGAACACCCTCAGGGTTTGGGAGAAGTTCATCTATTTCCTGATATAACAAAGTGAGACACGGGACGCTGTTGCTGTAGCCTTTCATTTGGCAGAGAATCAAAGTGGATGCTTGTGTCTGGGGAACAAATGCACAGTGACGTGCCGAAAGCCAAAACACCCTGGCCGTACGGAGGAAAAGGTGAGGCTTCTCCTTCGACCCAGACACGTACTCCCAAGACACCTTGAAAGCATCCCAGTATTGTCCTGCAGACTCACATAAAACTGAAAAAGGATGTGCTGAACTCACACAGACTGAGTGAACAGCTTTTTAAAAAAAAACCCACACCGTTACTCTCATCTGAAACGGATAGTTTGACCATATACAGTAAAGTCTAATCTCATTTTATACACACAGAAAGTTATCACATCTACTGCATGTCCAGTAGCTTATATAATCATTCTTTTATAAAAAAAAAAAAAAAAAAAAAAAAAAAAAACATTGCTATTTAGCTCTGTCATGCAGTTGAGGGCCATACTATATTACTTTTGATGCAGAAAAAATGTGATATAAAAACTGTACATGAACATCAATCAGTAACAGGAACTGAAATATATATATATATGTGTATATTTTCATTTATACAACAATAAATAAGTAGATAAAAGAATTCATGGCTCATGGCGTGA
>NC_089522.1:17374340-17526840 GCF_963924715.1 Thunnus thynnus
CCTCTTTTGAGTTGCCATCTTCTGGGCTGGAGGGAGTGTCCCTCACTGAAGATGAGTCCATGTCCATGGCAGCCGACTCATTAAGGCTGTTCATGTAACTCTGCATCTCATCCAGAAGTCGCTGCTTCTCTCTTTTAGGGATGCGGCCAAAACGCACAGCTACAGAAAACACAAGCAGTGAAAACAGATCAGTTTCCAGTCATTGTGACAATGTGGACAGTCATAATGGACACATTTTTGCACAGTTGTTGTTTCTTAATGAATCCACAGAAGCTTCCTTTCTTGGATAAATGCCCTCTGAAATATTATAATGGCAACCAAGAGAAATTCATTTCTCTTAGAACAAGAGGCAGGTGCATCCTACCTATACAGTAATGCCATGTTGGAAACACCGAACTGCTAAAGTAACTTAGAAAGGCTCTAAATAAAAGCAAAGCATTGTTCAAAGGTTACCCATCTCACTGTCTTACACACACACACACACATCAAAAGTATGAAACTCCTGAAGTGCTAAGAGATTTCAAGGAGGATCGTGCACGTTGTGATATTAAAACTTTCCTCTCCTCACCCGTATCCCCATCCCCCTTCTCACAGTAACCATCAGCTGGAGAGGCTATTTATAGACCCCCTGCTACCATCTGCCTCATCCTCTCCTCTATCCACCCCTGTCTTCATCCTCTCCCTCTCCCTCCCTCCATTTGTAAGTAGGGCAGTGGGGCAACGTGAGCGTGATGTCACTGGCACTGAGATTGTTGAGAGGGAGAAGGATGAGAGAGGTGGGCTTGAAGCGAACAAATTAGTCGAGGAGACAGTAGTGAGAACATGATGAGAACTGACGTGAGAGACGTTGATACATGGAAAGTAAGAGTGAGTGTCTGTGTGTGTGGGAGGTATTACTGTGTGTTTGTGTGTGTGCAGGGTGGAGTAAGAAAGGCAAAAAAAAGTACATCTTCAAAGACTTCTGTAAAAAAGTGGTGCAGAAGATTCTCATAACAGCAATAATATCAACAAAGCAATGCAGCCTTATTCTCAGAAGATAAATATAAGCAATTTACATGAAAACATAAGGACACTGTGTCGGGTCAAGTGAGATTATTTACTTGGCTTAGAAATATGCACAGTAGATATTGCTATATTTACCAAATATAATTAGTTCATTTCCTGCAGGATCCCTTGATGAGGATAGATCCAATAAAGCGGCATGAGATGAATCCCTTTCATCATGGTTAAAAAGAGGCAAATGTGGACTAATGAGCTAAAAATGATGCTCTGGATAGAGGAAGAAAAGAATGCCATCATGCCAACGGACTCAAATATTTGCCTATATTGCAGCGCCAAAGTCACACAGCTGCCTGGTGTGAAATCAGGGTGTACTATTTATTGTGGGCTGCAGGCAGTTGCATGCGGTTTTCCTGTTTTCGTAATGGTTGAAACAGAGCAAAAAGGGGTTTCTAGGTTGTGGTCCTTGACGCGTTCGAAAACCTTCAAGAGGGTCGACCTGACTGTTTGTTCTCTTACTGAGTCGCATTTTGCCACCCCATTTTCTCTGTGCACCAGAAGTGTCAAGCACATGCAGAAATAACACTAACCTCTTTACTAGATTAAGCAATGCAGGGTACTGGAGGGTGGAGATAAGCAGAAACCATACTGAGAGGAAGAAGGCAGGCAAACTACACCAAGTAGGTCATGATGTATGAATACGCTAGGTATTGTTTTTCTAGGTCAGCCCAGCTGTTTTCTTAATCTTTGATGATGGGTGATCAATCAGTGTTCAGCTATCAGAGCTGAAACTAGGTGATGTGAGCGTCACGCCTGATAAATCCTATCACAGAGACTGGCTGTTTTCTGCATCCCTTGCTTAATTGTTGCCCTATCCCTCATTAATTGCTGTAAGATGTTCTATGGGCATATACAAGGTAATCAAGTTGACCCTGTTCCAATTTCCTAAAATAATTCTTGTGTTTGCTGCAGTTTTCCAGATGATAGATAGCTTCGGGGACTTCAAGGCTCCTCTTCTCATAAATCATTGTCTGAGGGGGAGATGTAAGAGAGCTAAGGGAACATGGTGGGTACATGGAGGGAGGGGGGGGGGGGCTGTGCTGAACAAGAGCATTCAGGCAATAGTACTGTAGGAGGATACTGCAAAGGGCAGGAGAAAGACACTTAGAAACTTAAGTGAGTGATACAAGGCCAGATGGTAATCTTTGGCAGTGCGGTGACACAGTAGAAGGGCAAGGCAGGTGCAGGTCTGTTGATAGAGCGAGTGACTGAGCTACTGGCACGATGACCTCAAAAGATTTTCCGCATTACATTTTTCACACAGACCTACATATCAGCACTGTGCCTCGTTCCGGGCTGCCCATTTCCCTGCTGCTTTGGCTAATCAGAGCACTGTGGCATTCTGGCAGAACTGCATGAGAGTCCCTCCCATTAAAAATTGTGTCAGGATGTCTCACCATCTCTTGACATGCCAACAGAGAGACATTTCTTGAAGCGGCAGTGCTGGCACCGGTTGCGGTTCATACGCATGATCAGACAGTTCTCGTTCTTCACACACATCTTGTAGTTGATGTTCTGCTGGATGCTGCGGCGGAAAAACCCCTGAAACAAACAAAAAATCATCACATGAAACTAGTGCACAAAAAGTGAACAAGAATCGATTGATTCCACATGATTTATCTGATCAGGCGCTTACCTTGCAACCTTCGCATGCATGCACTCCATAGTGGAATCCAGATGCGATGTCTCCACAGACTTTGCAGAGCAGGACCATTCCACCTGTCTCTGAGGAAGGGTAAACAGACAGTCAGATGAGCCACAAAAACTTAGATGAAGCTATAAATCTTTAGATATTGGTGATATGGAACACGAGGAAAAACTCACTGGTGAAAGTTCCTGTGAACCCGCATGGCCTCTTTGCAGCAATGGGGTGTGTATAGGTATGCTGAGTGACCTGAGCGGCTGCTGCTGAGGGCCCACTGTAGACCTCTGGGAACTGGAACACCAGTTTTGAGGATTGGTTAGTGCACCCTGCTGCCCTGTGTTTCAGCACCCCAATCTCTGTGAAGGTAACCTCCTCTGGAGATGAGGGCTGGGAGTGTGAAGAAGGTGACTGTGTCTGGTACCCGCTAGAGGGGCTGCCGGGGCTACCGGGGCTGGGGCTGCCACTGCCAGAGGAGCCTGCGTACAGGATGACTCCTCCGCTTCCTGCAGACAAGAGGAAAAGGGTGGAGCACACCAGTTGACATTAGAGCTGAGAGGGTGGGGTCAGGTGACTCAGAAGTTCCTAATTAAAGCACAGAATTTCATTCAGACGTTGATAAGAAGTGGCATAATTTTGTAGGTTATATCACACTGTAAATAGTTGTTGAATTAAATGAATTATAAACAGTATACATTGCAGTTGGTCATCTGTATTTCCTTAGAAACCGTTCAGCTATTCTACAACATTGGTTGTGATGTAATGTTGCACAACCTCTGGGCATCAGAGAACAGCTCTGAGAATTTGCAGCGTCGTTGCCTCATCCTGAGTGTAACAGGCGCAATGGTGCGCTCAAGCGGATAAAGTGGGCGCTAAAAATACAGCTGGTAGCGCGGCAACAGAGCAGGCAGGCTTCCGCTGGAAGTAGCTACTACCGAAGCGCTACTTTTTTCTAACAATTCCTGCGTCATGCTATTGCAGAATTTATATAGGCGCCGTGCAAATATGTGGAATGTTTGTTAGTCGTTCAGCTGTGGTTTCCTCTAAAGTTTCGCTTCCCTCGCACCCCCCCCCCTCCTCCTCCTCCTCCTCTCTCCCTCTTTCACTCTCTCCCTCTCTCGCACTTCTAGTCATGCGTTGTGGATGAGCTGAGACACGGCCTCACGTGTCTGCGGGGTCTGCTGCCTCCTCCGCTCCAATAATAGCCTCGCTCCCCTGGCACCGTGCCCAGCGCCAGCTAACAGCACGACACCTGACCGCCGCCTCACATGCATGGACTCCTGACACGGTTACTGCCCGAAACAAATCCGCAGTCTCGTGTTGAAATATACAACATTCTGAAGTCAGTGAGATCTGTGTTTATAAACATACGCTGACTGGGAAGCTCCCCGGGCGTGAGGTGGCACCAAGTCTCCAGTCACTGCAGTTCATGCGCCACCAACAGTCGGTGGATGTGAGTCACGTTTTTGCAAAGGAAAAGCCTATTCAACTGTATGGATTGGACTGCTGTAGTAATATATTAACAACTCGATGTACAGTAGAGTCCAACAGATACATTGAGAATGACAAAATTATATGCAAACTAGCAAGAATACTCTATAAATCTGGGCAAATCAATTTAAAACTGCATTCATGATTTGCTGGCTCATGCAACTGCAAAAGTCTTCAAGACATTAATGATTTCCAACATCCAAAATTCATGACATGGTACAGTGGTTGAACCAGTCCAGTCTTATATATGGAAATCATGCATGCATGGATGCAGGTCCAGTAGGTCTATGCCTGTGTTGCTGTGTGTTGCCCTCTGCTGCACAAGGTATTTGTTTAGCTCAAATGTTTTGATAATCCCTCAACCAGCACGTGTTGGTGGATTTGTTGACTCATGCCAGAGCCACAGACAAACCCATCAGACGCAGGCCTGAGCCTCAACTCTTCCTAAGCTTCCATGCAGACAGTCGTTTGGCCCAACCCCCTACTCCACCCAAACACATTGCATGTCCACCTGAAGACTCACATGTACAGTAAGTGTTTATGAATGACCCCTAGAGCCACCGTGCTGTTAACACTGTCAATCAGCAATCTGTTTTACAGTCCACTTCCGAGTAGTGATAGGCGGATACCAAAACTATCACCTGCATGTAAACAGTGTCATAGTAGAAAGATTAAATATAAACAGACTCTCAGTGTTGTTTTGTACAAGGTACAGATGATTCATCTTCCATTTGTTTATATATTATATTGTGACCATAACACATTTATATTGCCACGTGTGGTCAAAGTAGGCATTAGTGTCAACAGTTCACTAATAAAACGTGATATTGCGTTTTTTTATACTGTCAATGAAAAAACGGCAGGAAGTCCAATATCCACACATGCTTCAAAGTGCTATTTGCAGTCACTAGTTCAACATCACTGCTTCCATTCTTATCAGCAGCCTGTCAACTTCTAAATTGAACTGTTAAGTTTCATATGTATTCATCTATTTCATATTATATGATATTCTTCTCTTTCCCTTATAAGAACATTCAAATTTCTTGTCAGTGAAATAACTATAGTTCTAGATATAAATGTAGGCAATACCTGCCCTGATATTAGGCTACTTGATACCATCCGTACACTAAACTTTATGCAAACACTGACCATCAAGATATAATAGTGTACCTGCTGCATGGTTAACAACAACATTATTGCAGCTACCAATCTCCACAGGTTTTTCTCTGAGTTTCTTTGCATATTCAATGGGATTTCCCACGCAGGCTTACTGGATCGCCACGCACACTGTCCATGTGCACACAAGCACAGTTACAATTTAGGTCACTGTAGACAGCATTAATTGAGGAGTCAATCAGTCCTCAATGCCCATTTTAAGCTTAGCCTACCCGTGCAAACACTAATCTGCCTGGGACTGGAGTCAGGCACAGAAACGTGAGCAGTGAGCACTTTCACAAGCACAAAAGCTCCTCTACTCTCTTTTCTCTTTTATCTCTCACTTTCACTGGTTCACCTTATAACGCAGGGCACGGAGAGACAGCATACAGCTAAGGTGAACATTGTTTGTTTGCTTTTGTGGTGTAAAGTTCAGAAGCATGGCATACTGACTTCCTGTGAGCAGCAAAGTGTTTATTATGATATATCAGAAAATTATGCAGACTATAATAGGCAATGGCCAGTAAAAGAGTTATTGTGTGCTACTGAACAGGGGCAAACTGTGAGCACCACTTGTGAGTTTGCAGCAGACTTCATTAACTCAGGCTTGTGTAAGTAGGTCAATATCACAGGAACTTGATAGAATGTGAGCCTCTAGCATCTCTCCAAACTGATGCTGCAACACACACACACACACACACACACACACACACACACACACACTGGCTCTGGCTCACGCAATTATCAAGAGGAACTCGATTAGATTATCACGGTGGATAGCTGTGATTTATAAACACCAGAATATGATTTGAAAGCTATAGTCAGTTTCCTGTTTTTTTTTGTTTTGTTTTTTTTTTCTAGCTGTTGCAGCCAAAACTGGTATCATGTGGCACGCGCTGTGTCAAGACCTGGATTGAAAAACATCCGTTTGAGGGTTATGCGATTTTATCAGCAGGAGGGTAACAACCCTCTCAATGTTTTTAATCCGCTATCTGTTTCAGCATCATTTGGAGGGCGCGGCGGATGAGAGGAGAGGAGTTGTGTTTAAAAGCAGAGTCACGTTCCGGCTGAAACACACCCTAAGCGGATGTGTGCCCTGAACCGATGAGTTGTTGGCAGATGTTGCAGAGTCAAAATCGACTCGAGTCATGTAAAGTGCATGTGTCAGTTTGATGTCAGTTGTCTCTCTCAATGCATTTTAATGCACTGTGCTAATAACTGTTCGTTCTTTTTTTTGTTTTTTTTATCTCGGGATTTATAGCTATGATTTTATCGTTTTTAAGAGATTTTTTTTTTAGATATACATCTTCATCCTTCCTTGTTGCACTGCTGTGGGCTGGAGGAAAATGATGATTAACTAAATCTTGAATCTTAATGTTGACTCAGCCTCTACCACACTGTGAGGTCTGTGATTCAAACGACCAAACAAAAAAAAATTGCTTTCAGTACAAGCGAAAAGGCGCATGAGGCGGGAAAACGTGACGAGAGGAAGAGAGAGAGGGGGAGAGGAAAGTGAATGCATGGAATCGCTGACCCACTGACCAAGCTCTCCCTCACCATCACCGCAGGCGGCATCAACATAGAGGCGTCCGTGAGAGCTGTGGAAGCGGCGGGAGGCGGGAGGAGGGCCCGGGTATCTCACGCGTCGCACGCGGCTCTGCGAGGGAAGCCACGTGAGGAGGCTTTTGACGGAGCTTTCACTGGGAAGACACGAAGCTGCGCTACAGCCGGGAGCCAGAGCTTCTACAGTCCGCCAGGGGCTTATAATTAAAGAGCCAAATTAAATAGAGCAGCATGTTATCCGGCGAGGTGGTCTTACTGTGCACCACCAGCTGCAGCGCGTCTAGTTCACAAACACTAGTAGGCTGTGAGTCAGACCCACATTTATGATGTTAAAATTCCTATGCAATATAATATAACTTTTTTTTCCAGATTCAAAGAGTGCATGTTTAATTGACTATACATTTTTTCCCCTTTAGACGTCCTAATAGGCCTATTTGAAAATATATTAGAACTGTTTGCACGCCAAGAAAAAGTCACACTGGTATGTTTGTGAACACATATATCTGGATTTTGGGGTTCTTGGTCATCGCCCACTTATGTGTTAATGCTGTTTGAGTTTTTGACATGGAATCACTCGTCATATGAAATAGATATGGATTGTATCACCTTTTTACCAGCCCACAAACCAATGTGGTATCCTATTAGCTAGCATATGTTTTATTATGGCTGATTTTATGCAGACCCCCACCCCATCATCACTTTGACTAAGAGTCAAAGTGATGATAGTCTTCAGCTGATGGTGAGGAATAGGCCTGAGTTTGGGGTCTGTCTATTATCAACATGCCAAGATTAAGGCAGAAAACCTCCACAAGGGGAGTGTCAGAGGAAGGATTATTGAGGACATGCAGTGCATGAAGTCATGCAGTTGACTGTGGGGTAAGTCAGTTGTTCAGGCACATGTCTGTTTTTGATACAACATAGGTTTAGTGTTACTAAGCACATTACTGTTGGAGAGAAAAGAGTAATGACTAATGTACCAGATAGACTGAATATTTGTTACAACTGACCCCACACCAAAGTACAGTTGACCCCTCACTTGAGGTCAAGGTTGTAACAAAGTACAATTTGAATATAGTGCAAACACATATCCCATAATGCATCTTAATTTGCACATAATGAAGACATTTAGTTTTATTGCCAATGTTGTTCTTCTGTAATAGTTTTTCTAAAATTTGGAACAATGTAAGCAATTGAACAGCAATTGACCCTGAGCTCCCTCACTTTATGTTTATATGAGGCATCAGCATGTGATCTATCTGGGCTGGTTTTATATGGCATATTAGATATGCTAATAAGTAATCATTACATGAACCTCTCAATGGATGAATGTCACATGCAACCCACACCGCACCACACAACCCAATGTGCTGTGCAGGTGAAATGGGGGCTCTGTGTCAACCTCATTGACCCCTACACACACACACACACACACGCACACACACACTTTCATTTTATCTGCAGGACTTTATGAGCCATTCCGCCCTCCACTGCAGGTTATGATGGTGTTTATGAGCTTTGTTTATATCACTACACTGAAACTCATGAGTCATGTGCATTCCAATAACCTTATTGAAACATTAAAGATCTGTGAACCCAGTTCAAGGTGGTCCCTTACATTTACATGGAGGATGAGGAGATTTAATTTAAAAAGCCTTCTGGCAAGTTAAAAGATACAGTGTGATTTAAATAAATGACAGAATTTAAAAGCCATTCAATGACAGATAAAAAACATATACTCAACTCCCCACTCTGCACGCCCCCAATCCTTCCTCCCCTACACACACACACACACACACACACACCAAACAGCCTCCAAATATCAAATAACAATACAACACCAACAAGGAAGTCCAGTATGCTGTCTCGATCTGTATCAGCTGACTAATACTACATCTATATATGATTACTCATTTTACTGCCTTGCAAACAAAAACATTGGCCCGTTTATCAATATAAACAGAAAGCAATAACCCTGCGAGTGGGTTGAGTGTTGCCTTCAGATTAGAGTAACATGTTGATGGAGCACAGGGTGCGCCCATCACCTGTGCTGGAACGTGACCGTCACTGTTGTGAGTGATTCACCGACGATTAGGAAGCAGAAAACATGTGTACCTTGGCTGACCTCGAGAAAGCGCTTCCTAATGCCACTTAAGGGATGGAAGTCCTGCGGTTATCAACTTTTATGCTGCAGAGATAGCCTTGATAACAGAAACAAACACGACCTTTACTCCAGAGTGTTTTGTTTTTATCCCCCCGTGAGATGAGAGAGCCCTAGTGCACAGTTAAAGCACTGGTGCTGACAGATTGTGATAACAGTGACAGCCAGTGTACTGTAGCTCCACGTGAGTTTGTTTTCATGGAGAGAAACAGGAAGTGGCCAGCCTCACTACAACCATATGGCGTGTTTGGCTGACAGAGAGCTGCAGTCCAGGCGCTGCGTTTTGACATTTGAACGCAGAGCAGCAACTTTTTTTTCACAAGTTTGCATAACATTTTAATACAGTATTTTATTGAACTTAGAAACGGGCTGATTTGATAAATGCCAAAAAAGCGGACACATGCATAAGCCTAATACGTGGTAAACCTAAAATAAATCAGCTCAGTCAAACACTTGCATGTAAAAAATGACATTTCTTGCACTTATTGGTGCATGTGAAGAACTCACGCATCAGATTGCACAAATAATTGCTAATCATGCACATATTAGGGAAGTAAATCTTGAGCTTTGGGAAGTGGTTAACACAATTTAACCGAAAAAAAGAAGAAATTCTGCTTTGCGTTACATTAATAAAAACTTTGTTACATTTACGCTTAAATCATGAAATAAGAAATAAAAGTCAGACAGACTTAAATTGGTGTAGACTTTGGATTGTTGGCAACGATATGAATGAAAACGTTGAAATGAAAGATCCAGATTCTGACTCTTATGTCATAATCAGCATTGCTGCAAATGTCACTAACATAATGTTAAAGTTAATCTTACCTCCAGGACTGTTGTCCATTTCTCTTGTTGTTGTTGTTGTTGTTGATGTTAAAACTTGAAGACAGACGTCTGTGGAAAAACTCTAAACTGGAGCAAAAGTCTTTTGAAAATAGGTGAAAAAGTCAAGAAATTGCTTTGAGTAAAACACCTGCTCCATGGAGCCAAAAATTGGAAGTAGTGTAGAAATGTGTCCAAGTGCGCGTAAAGTTTTTCACCCAGTCAAAATTGCGGGAAGAGTAATGTCTCTCACTGTGCTCAGTTGTGCTCTGACTGAGGTAAGTTAGACAGGCCGGTCTTCTCTAAGATAACTGGATGTCTTCTGCGCTCTGGATACTGCGCCTCGGCTCGACCGCGTGTGATGTTGCACGAGCGAGGATTAAACGGTTCTCATGAATTCCATGAAGGTAGAGTCAGCATATCCGTGAACACAGTGTCCATGCATGACACACACACCCACTGATACAAACACCCACATCAATCACGTTTGCAGGTGAGTAGGAAATGTGACCGCCTTTCCGCTCCCTCCAACTTGTGTTGTGTCTGTTTGTGTGGGATTTGGCTCACTCTTTGTATCTCGCGGAGTCCTTTCTCTCCCTCTCTCTCCTTCACGCTTTTGAGCATTTTCATTGGCGGGGATCTGGAGCTGAAGGGAGTTTGATGCGCTTATTCGACCGTGGTATGTGTTCAGTAAAGCCACGCTACATGTGCGCTCTGCATGTGCCGGGGTGAGCGCTGTCCTACTGATACACATTTTATGCAAAATACGGAGCGTGTGGTGCGCAGGGATGGTGAGATTGGAGGATGAAGCACATGGACAATAGGCGTGGCTCACCGTGACTGCTTGTTCTCTGACAAGCAGCGCTGCGAGCTGATGGTAAACACCGAGACATGCCAAACATCGTGCAAGTGCCAATTTTAAAGCCCATGTGCTAAAGGAAACTGTAGATACACCACTGGACCAGTGACAACTGTACAGACATTTAGGTTAAAATTTCTGTCAATAAAAAAATGTAGCCTTGTCTTTGATTATCTTTGCAATGTGTGATTATTTTCTCATTGTGACAACCACACTTATGTTTGACAGTGATATCAGTTTTCAATATTCTTCATCTTACTCCAATATGTGTAAATGTGTTTGTGGCACAAACTCTGATAATGTAGGTGCAGCCGGTGACAAACTGTGTGGCTGATTTCTCAGAACATGCAGGACCAACTTTACTCAGCTTGTGGAAAGCGCCCCTTAGTGGCAATTTATGACATTGCCACATAAACAGGACTCTATTTATTTTTATTTATCTATCAGTCTGTCTATTGATCTATCTAGACCCATTTTATGTGTTATTTCTTAGAATTCTCAATGCAAGGGTACATTTAAATGGCGATTTTGCACATAATTTTTAAAAAAAATCGACTTTTGTATAGCCTAAAATATGTTCTACAGAGCCTTAATTCTGCTAGTCACTATAAAAATTATTCACTCTGGTCTTAATATCTTAGTTCTTCATAAATAACTTAAAAAAAATAAGACATAAAGTTAAGCATGGCATTGGTAAATCATTTTGAAGAATCTGATTTTATTACGCTTTAGTTAAAATAAGCACAATATATTGGTATACTGTTATGACAAAGTTGTAATAATATGGGATGTTTATTGTTATGTTTACTAATAATACAATTACTAGTATTTTTCTCATTTATCTATCTGTCTGTCTATCTGTCTATCTATCTATCTATCTATCTATCTATCTATCTATCTATCTATCTATCTATCTATCTATCTGTCTGTCTGTCTGTCTGTCTGTCGCTTTAGCGACTCCAATATCCCTTTACTTCCCATATCTTATGATTACTGTGTCTCATGTGTGAAGCACGATAAAGATATTTTCGAATTGATTAGCTGATATGATTAATAGACAATGATAATAAGATTATCATTATGACGGGGCCTTTTTCATGTAAATAATAAAACTGAGTGATGGCTGAATTTCCCATTTAGCTGTATTGTGCATGCTGGCTCACTTACTGGGAAACTTGAATAGTTCAGAGCCATCGTTAATGTTATCAATAACAGCTGTGCTTTCCCTTCTATGACAAGTCAAAAAAAAATCGCTCTAATTAGATTTAGTCACAGGAAAATAGAGCAGCTTATTTACTCATAACCAAACACCGAGTCATACCGAGAGTTAATTATTTTGTTTTTTTCTTGCTAACATTTTTGTTTGTTTATTTGTGGTTTCCATCTCTTTGACAGCATGTCTGCTGCGGTCCTCCTTTACGCCGCTGGGGGGAGCCACAGTGCCAGGAATCTGCGCTCTCGGTAGCTCCCATCAACGCCCCTGAGCCGCCGGGACACAGTGACGGATTGGCAACAAACGAGGGTAATCTGACAAATGACTGAAATGATCTCTGAGGCGTAAAACCAAACGGCGTGCTCCTTGCAAGCTGCTGTGCTGTCATAGCGGAGGATCTCTCCGAAGACTGGCCGTGACTTTGCTCTGTCTCCTCCTCACAGCAAAACTTCGGTGCGCTTGTCAGTCAACTCTCTTAATGTTTCAAACTTCTGGGGAATGCGCTTCGCTCTTGAAGCCGAGGCTAGACGAGGAAGGTAGGATTGTGTACTTTACATAAATCATCTCCCATGCCGTGATTAATTGGATGTGTCTAAGAATAAACGTAGCTCAAGTTGCGTCAATCCGGGTGTGTGTTTACTGTAATTTATATGCGTGTGTGTGTATGTGTGTGTGTGTGGTTGTGCTTGTGTCAGACTCACGCACTCATCATGAGAACACGTTATGGCAGGGCACGAGATAATTACAGGCTGCTCGAACTGTTTGTGGACTGAGCAGAACAGAAGTCGCTGCCAACATACACACCTGCAAAGCAGTGCTGTGCCTGAGGCTCAAAAGACAGTCTTCATCGCCGTCTGTCTGTCAGTCACCCATCCCCTAACCGCCCCCTCCCTCACACACCTTGTTGACTGTGTGCTTTATGTGAACGATGCCAGTTAGGTGTGTGGCTAATGAGAGACTTTTGAGTTTATTCCAGGCTGAACCTCCCCGGTTTGTTTTAGATTAGCTTCCAGGACGGTTGATTAAGCTCAGGAAACCAAAGCAAATGAGCAAAGAATGCAGAAAAATTTCCAGTAGTGGACTGTGTGGAATTAGCCTCATGATCTGCAGCGGTTTTCTCTTCATCTGTGCAGGAAAATTGCAAAAGCCAGACCCGTATTTAAACTCGACTTAGTAAACATATACCATATACATATTTATATACTAACCTCACATGTCAAAAAAGCAAAAGCAAATGAAAACTGTGTTTTTTTCCTGTTTCCTGCACAGTATTTAGTGCCCAGCTTTCTCACAAGGGCAGTTTTATGTGCAGGGAAGGAGGCATGGAAAAGAAGACCTTTCCTTTTGAGCTCACAGATTTGCAGTAATTACAGAATCACTTCCATATGTGGCTCTCTGGCTGCCTTCTCGCTGCCCCCACCACCCCTCTCTTCCCCAGTGTTCTCTCTCTTTCCCTCTCCCCTCTTTCATTTGCATTCTTCCCTATTCCTCATTTTTTTCTGCTTTTATTTTTTTGGCTTCCTTTCATGCACTCGGAGCATTTTTTTTTGTAAAACCACAGCTTAAACAAAGTTTATGATAATCAAAACATCCTGGCATTTTTGGCAAAGTGCTGTGCTTTTTGGTGATTCAATTAGACCATGCTTGCCAAAAGAACAAAAAAAAAGTGTGTGTGCTTCAGTGAGAGAGGAGGGAGAGAGAGAAATGAGACATGGACGGCAGAAGGGAAATGTTGAAGAATACAGAAATATGAAAAATAGGAAAGAAAAAGAATGGGAGCTCAGAGAAGAATTCGAGAGGCAGGAACGGAGCGTGAAGGAGGGAGAGGTGGAACAGAAAAAGAGGCAGAGAGAGAGAGAGAGGGAGGGCTGGAGTAATGCTTTTTGACAGAGGTGGGTTCAAGATGGGTTCATGGTGACATCATGGCTGATTTTTGAGGAAAGTATAGACAGGAGAGCCGTTCACCTTTCATTGGACACACATGTTGGGGAATAGGCAGAGCACTCATGCGCTGGCACACACGCTGGTAGCTGTGTCGACAACCTCTGAATGCACCCCAAAAAATGCACAGAAAGCACACACACTCCCTTTTTGTATTTTCTCCTCCTCCTCTCACTCACTCTCTCTCTCTCTCTCTCTCCCTCTCTCTCTCTCTCTCTCTCTCTCCCTCTCTCTCTCCCTCTCTCTCTCTCTCTCTCTCTCTCCCCTTCTCTTTTTCCCTTAATGCAGTGAAAAAAAACTTTTGGCTCTTTCACTCTCTTCCAAGCTTTGTGCTCATTTGTTTTTGTTAGAGGAGTACATAGTGGTATATGCCCTTCGGTCCCTAACACATACATCTCTCCTTTGCCATGAGTAACTCATTTTCCTGTGAGTAGTATTCCTCTGAGTATGTTTTTACTTCAAGGCGGTTGGACTCTAAATGAGCGCAGTTTGCCAGGCGGGATGAATGAGCTCCTTCATTTCACAGGATGTGTGTTTAAGTCTGTAACCAAGAAAAGTGCAAGCAAGTGTATATTTGTATGTGTGTGTGTGTGTGTGTGTGTGTGTGTGTGTGTGTCCGCACAAACGACTCCTGAGCGGGGTGTGTGCGCTCGCCCTGCGTCCCCTGCCTGTCTCAGTGCGGCACCAAACTTCACATGACATCAATCTGAATGTGGGGAAATAGTGATCTCATTACAGGCATCTTGTTACTGATTAAAACCTGCCGCCACAGGCACCAGCACCCTGCGCCCCTTCTCACCTCCCCACCACCAATCCCATCACCTTCCCACCCCCCCCTTCTCCTTCTTCTTCTACAATCCATCCCTCGCTCCATCTCACCCCCTAGTTTTCTTCCCCTCCCCTCTTTCTATTTCACACCCCTTTCTCTCACATTCCCTGTACCAGCGGCCCTCTTTCCTCCCCCTCTCCCCTTCTCTCTTTAACCCCTCTGACCTCACTTCCTCCCTCTCTTGCTCCCTCCATCATCCCCCATTCCTTCTTTCCTCCTCTGCCTCTGCTCCTTTTCCTCTGCCAGCGAGCCCCGGGCCTCTACTCCGTTGCTCCGTGAATGCAAATACGTTGAATCTAAAGTGGAAACACACGACTGAGTACGATGTTTCTATGAATATTTCATATCTTCATAAACACACCCAGAGAAGCTGCAAAGCAACACACTGAACAATGCCTGTGTTTGCCGGATGACTTCCTGTGAGGAATTGCCTGTGTGCGTTTGACTTTTTGTCAGAGCACACACTGTGTTAGGATTGATGTCAGGGCAGCGCGTTATGATGTCACAGGCTGAAGTTAATGATACGAGTACGTTGGGGGGCCATAGGCCATGTTTCCAGTGGTGCCCGGAGAGAGAGATAGCACCCTGATCTATCTTCATTATCCCCCACTCTGCAGCCTCCCAGACACAATGATCATAAATCTCTGCCTGGAGCACACTTCACTGACACTGAAACACAAACACTAGTAACCTCTGACCCTCTCGCTGCTACTGCCTACACACACTCATCCATGCACACAGACGCAAACAGACACACACATATATTCGTAAGCGCGGACGTGCGCGCTGCAAGAACGCACACACATATGCAAAGCCTAAGCACACGTACACACACAACCACACACCCCTCCCCTTGCTCAAGCTCACTGTCATAATTTAATAAGGAGCACAGCATACACTGAGCGCTGACACACACACACACAACTATCTTCATGGTTTCAGTCAGCCTGATGAGTAGAAATTCACACTTAACACTTCACATCATCTTTATGGCTAACGCAGACTTAGTTCCACCGTGTCCTATGGCTGTATTTACCTTCTTGTTTCACATTACACAATTGCTGATTTAGTACTGCTATGTAAACAGTTAAGGGATTTCGATTAGCCTTAGCGGCCTCATAAGCAACACATAAATCAAATGTAAACGAGATAAGGATCAGCTGAAGGGCCCTTTTGCAGTATGGCTTAGATCTGTGCTTTCTGAATATAAGGTTTCTGCAAAAAGGCAACAGCGCCTCTTACTGCTTATCCATCCATTTACCCTGATTATGTACTGGCAAATCCACCTCAAAAAAATGTATGAGAGAACATTTCAGTAGGCTACCGCAGACCATGTGTGGCTGTAAAGATCGGAAGCGTGTAGGAATGACGAGAGCAAGGCTAGGTGGCACGGTTGTTTTGTTTTTTTTTACTTTATCCTGGAGACATATTAGGGTCAGTGTCTTTGAGGATATGATTTGTCAGTATCAGACCTGTTAGTATGATTTACAAACATATATATATGTATATCAAGTCTTTAGGTATCTGAGAATACTAAAAGAATAGTTCCACATGTTGCATTGGTTGGAGATTCTGCTTCAGACTGTGAGATTTAGGAGAGCGTGAAGTGATGCATGGCCAATATGCCTGAAGGGCATTGTTTTAAGTGAAGTTTTGGAAATAAGTAGTGCATGTATAAGTTGGTTATTTTGAAAAAGCTTGCTGCACTTGGTTAAGAATCGAGTTAGGCTAGATGTTTCTTATTTTAGAAGCATGCATGTGTTTACATTGACTTGTTGTTGTTTTTTTTCTTGACAAAAGGGAAGTTGACCTATGCTCTGCTGAAGGAAAAAGTGCCCGTTGAGGTGCCAGTTGAGGTGTGCCTTCTCCTCCCAGTTCTGAGGTTTGAGGTGCTCCTCATAACCAAAACAACTTGAGAAACATTACATTCAGAAAAACAGGGCACACGCCCAGAACCACAAACACATAAACACAGATCTGAAACACATGATCTCATATGGAGAGAGGGGCACGTTCAGGGGCACACCCAAATCTGTCGCTGCTGCCGCTGCTGCGCAACTCTGCCATCTCACACGGGACTTCCCTGCAGCTGATGTGCCACCACTAGTTTCACTTTAGGAACTGAAGTGATTTACATACAGAAACCTTCAGTTTCTCTGATTTTTGAAAAAAAAAAAAAAAATTTCCAACTGCATAACGTTTTGCAGGATGTTGACAGATGTGTATCCCAAAAAATGTTTGATTCCAGCTTTGAATGCCAAATTCTGGTTTTCATTTATCCTCAATAAGTGCAGAATATTTTAGACATTGTGTCAGCTTTCTTTGTGTACTTACCAAGAACCTACTTGTGTTCACTTCCTCATTTAGTTCCAAAAGGGTCACCGTACTTGCTTACAGTATCAGTATAGTGTTAATGGTAATAAATACTAGTGATTTATTAAGTCTGCTCTGGGAAAATTGTCACAGAAACATTGAAAGCAATAAAACATAGTGCCAAACACAAAATATGAGTTACACATAAACACCACATACAACACATGCCTGTACTGAGCAGACAGGCCCATTACAATCGTTCCATAAATTGATCACACTGGGAATAAATGACGAGGTGAAACTACTTCTTGGAGGAGGAAACCTATTGGCTCGCCATTAAAACAGCGTCTGTGTTAAATCAAAACATCATAAAGTGGATGATCTGTGTTGTTCAGGATACTATAACATCCTCTCCTATTGAACGGCATTTATTGATTAAACATGAATGAACTGAGATCACGACATGGCTCCGCATTTCGACTTTCACAAACAGTTTGTAGGTAAATCGACTCTTTAGCCAAGGAGATGAAGGAGAGAAAAAGAATTCACCCGAGAGACAAAGAAGGGAGAGAGAATTAAAAACAGAAACTTAAGCTCTCTGGGCCTATTTCTTCCCTCCAGGCATTTTGTGGCTTGTGAAAAAATGTGCTGTATATTTGAAGTGTTGGGTCACGTGACAAAGGAAGGCTTTATGAATCAGAGAGTATAATTATTTCTTATTGAGTGAGAGAGTGAGTGTGTGCCTGTGTTTGGGGAGTGAAAGAGTGATTTTAAGAGGTAGAGACTGAGAGAGAGGAGGAGGAGGAGGAGTGTGAGAGGGGGAGTGAGGGGGAGAGAGAGAGAGAGAGAGAGAGAGAGAGAGAGGCTCGCTGCTACTCTGTCTTTGCTGTCAGAAGGACTCTCTGATGAACGTACACACGTCTTTTCTCCTTTTTTCCCTGGCTAGCTCCGCTCATCAGACCCTCCCGTCAAGCAATTCATCTCTCCGTCTGCCTCACTGACACCGGAGCTGGTGAGTAAGTTACGCTTAAAAAAAAAAAAAGAAGTTTAGAATCAGTAACTTAAGTCATTGTTTGTCTTCCTTTTCCTCATTCTCCCTTTGTTAACAGAGAGAGAAAGAGAGAGGCTGCATTTTTTGGGAATGGGTCGACAGTTTTAATTGAAGACAGAGAGTGAGTGTGCAAGACACTTGAGAGCCTCTGAGACAATTAATCATCGCTTTACCGAAAGCCGACCAGATTTTCATGTGTAAACACTAAAACATCCCAACACACATGTTTGTTTGCATGCCGCGCTATAGTATGTCTGCTTCGTTACGTGTTATTAAAGTGAGAGTGACACTTGAGTTTATATGAAAACATAGTCGAGCATGTGTGTGTGCCTGTGTGCACATATGTGCTTATTAGTGAGTGTTTCAAGTGTTACCCAGCGCCTGTGGAGCTCTTTATTATTAGCATATGTGCGTGAGTTAGTGTGTACACGCTTGCATGTGTTTGATGTCTATGAGTGTGTATTCACCGGAGGAGTCACCAGTCCTTGACCTGTTTTTTTTTTTTTGTTTTTTTGTTTTTTTTTATAACCAACATATGAACACTTGGAAAAGAGAAGCATTGTTTTCCACCGTTTTAAACAGCAGAGGCTAATTCCTGTGGACTGAGGTGTGTCTGTAACTCTGCTCTTTTTAGTTTACATGGACGTTTATTCATTGTGTTCTCATAGTTAGCAGCTTGTCACTGAAGATTATTTATTGATGCTGGCATATGTGCTAGGTTAACAGGTTCCACTTGTTACAGCCATGTGTAACACAGTGCATTTAGTGCTGCATGATTTAGATATCAGATAAAGATCCAGCACCTGATGTCACAGCATGTTTTCACTTGTTTCATGTGTCCTTGTCCCCGCAGTGTAGCTTTGGTTTATTGCTTCAGCAGTGACTGGTCAGTAGGTAAACCGCCGCAGCTGGACTGCCTTTGCTTTGCACCTGCTGTCCACCGCTTATTTCCCCTGGTGGACCTGACATAAGTGTGAGGACTGAGTGATAGTTTGATTGAAGTGGAATGAAAAAACACCCACGTGGCCTAGTGAAAGGTGTCTGCTGAAGGCCGGTGATATCTGTGTCACCATCCTCTGTCATCTGGTGTATCTGTTTGACTCAGATACAGACTGTGACATCTGGAGTAGGAGAAAAAGGGAGCTCATCTCCAAGGCAGAGTAATATCACCGCGCTCTCCTCCTCCAGAGCACCACCCATGGTTCTTTTTTTTTTTTTTTTTTTCGAGGACAGGCTGTCCATACTGAGCAGCTTTACCTTCATGGTGTCCAGTCACAGCCTTGTGTTTGTCTTCTGTGACAGCTTGGAATCACTTATTATTTGTGCTTGTTGTTATAGACTCCAGATGGCTCATTAATATGTCATTACTCATGATTACTGTACTTGTGATCATAAGTGTGGTGTTTTTCAGCTTTATCTGACTCACCAAAAACATGATCCCATTCTTGTTGTTGGGAATATTCACACATTAAAGCTGTTATACTGTTATTGTCTATCAGTACAGATCAGCAATTAAATACTGGCAAGATGTACTGTATTTCCATGGAAATAACTACTTTGGAACAAAATCATAAAATATGAATTTCTCTTTTATTGAAACAGTGTGACTAATGGTAGTTTGTCAGTCATATGTACCTTGAAGTTAAGACATATCTGGCATGGATCAAAAGTGAATTAAAGAAGGAGAAACACCAATGATGATAATTAGTTTTTCCTTTGTTAAATTTATTAAAGTAAAACTATTAAAGCATTAAAACACCCAACACATAAAACTCAACGTTTGTACAGTGTGTTTTTAACATAATAACAACATCTGATGCACTATGTGATCATAATTTTCAGTTGTAGGTGAGAAGATGAGGTTTTGTGGAAACCACTGAAACTACAGTTGACACATAAAAGCTTCTGTATTGCAAAATCTGCCAACAGTCCTTCTTCGTGGCATGACTTTGAGCAGTAAATCTAGGAGTTGCTGATACCTGTCTTTTTCTGGAATTTCTATAGCAATTAAGGCCAAGTGGTAGGGAGGGGTTACACAGGTGGTTTTGGGGGATTTCAAGGAGCTTTCCGCCACCATACTATAATTAACAAGGAAACTATCTGCGCACCATTTCCTATGTCTATTTTTGCAGGTGTGCCGCTCTGATTGTGAGGATTTACATTTTCAGCCTGCCTCTGAGCCCTCATTAGAAGATCTTTTGGCACAACGTTAAACTTCCGTGAATGTGTGTTTTGCATTTTGTACTTGCATGTGTGTGTTTGGGCCTGCTCGTGTCTGAGTATTGCTTTGATACCTCGGGCGAAAATCAGTGGTGGTGGTGAAACCCATCCATTACGCATCTCTTTTATACAGAGAAAGGATTGTTTTCTCTCCGAGTTGAGGAAGAGAAACGCCTCCATAGCATACCTGTATTAATCCTCTCTTAGTAATTACAAAATGAGACGTGTTATTGCGCCATCTTTACCCTTCAAATCTGGAGTAGCCATCATACTCTTGCCTCATTGAACTTTCTTCGTGTTGCTTTATTTCCTGTCTCTCTGACCCTCCTCATTTCTCAAAACTTCTCTCATCGTCTGTCTTTGCCTTTTCCTGTTGTGGTGTGTTTTCTTGTTTTGCTGGACCCACTGCTGGAGTCTCCATGTTGAGTACTCCAAAGAGCTCTACCACATCATGGAAACAGCAAGCTGTCAGGATGACTTCATCATGTCACAAAGTGTTTTATGTCTGACTGTGAGTTCTCACTCTTTCCATACTCTTCTCCACCACTGCAAGTCAACACAGCCTGTTTTGTGACATTATGTTTAAACAAAAAAAAGAGAGAGTGAGAACAAAAAAAGAGATTAAGGGATTAATGTTCGATCATTTATAGGTAAAAAAAAAACAAGGATTGCATAATGACACTCCCTAGTGGAAATCCTGAAAAACAATACTTCTTTAACTGACAAATGATTACTCAGAGGTGCTACTTTGCGTTGTTGCTGTAAGCAAATACGTGTTTGTGTGATACCAAGAGCAGGCAGATGTCAAACAAGTTTGAGGTGAAGGAATGCAGGTTTGTTTGGAGACACTGGACTGTCTGTCACTGGGTGTCTGTCTCAGAGCCATTAGCCAGGCACTTGTTGAAAGGCTGGGAGCTGTCAGCTTTGCATCAGATAATAAAGTGTTAAGGATATTGTTTTCACAGCCAAAATGCTGCTGACGCCAAGATCAGATAACGCTCCTGTGATTCTGTTCTGAACATTTTAATTTGTCTGTGACAGTTCTGAGTACATAAACTGTTTTCTGATGGTAGTATATGGGCATATTAAGCAGCGATGACAACGCTAAATATTCATTTTGCTCCAAGCAGTTAGAAAGCCAGTCTGTCAACTCAGTGAGGACACATGGACTGTAAAATCATTGTTTTACTGATGTGGTAGTGTGACTTCACCCACGACCCAAAACTTAAACATAACCCTCTCTGCTTCAAACAATTTCCTTTACAAAGTTGCCGAACATAAATCACTTTCTGCTGTTGACAATTGGAAGACTGTGCCTCGAAGACATGCTCAGTTTTCTGTCAAAAAATGAACAGGAGTGGGCAAGTCAGAGGTGGAAAAAGAGTGAGAGGGCTCTGTGATTCTGCCAAGCTTTCCTGCCAGGATACATGGTACTGTTCATTTATCTTGAGGCTGTGAATTTACAATTCAGTCCTTCCAGTAAAAGTTTTGACTTGCTGCTCTCGCCCTGGCTGATTGACACATATTTTTATTTTACCTTGCAGAAAATTTCTTAAAATTGCACATTGTGGCCTTTTGGAGAGTTCAGGAAACCCAAAGAAAACCTGTGAACTCACGCAATCGCAGATGGCAGGAAAGTGTAAAACAAAAAGTAGTCTCCGCTTGAGTCAGAAAGCGAAGAGAAAAGCCGCAAAAATGCAACTTCAAAGGCAAATATCCAAATAAACACACAAATATAACTCAATATAACATTGCACACAATTACTGTAAAACATTTTTTTTTTTGTTCTTTTTCTTGACTGGAATAAGAAACATCCTCCAGTAAACAAACTGGAGCAGCCATGGCACCCAGAATCCTGCTCATATACGCCGAGTAATCACCTGTGGTTTCTTCTGCTGACTAAAAAAAACAGCTGCCTTTCTTGGTTGTGTGGTGCAGAACTTCCTGAGATGCCGTGATTTATTTGTTATGTTTGACTGCAGTTCTTATTGCCTGAGGGGCCTCGCTCCGTCACAACGGTTAAGGCACAATTGTTGTTTTGCTCACAGAGGATTTGATACCCTTTGTTTGACAGACATTCAATCTGTGGGAACTGCGCTCTCCCTCTCTCTCTCTCTCTTCTCTCTCTCTCTGTCTTTTTTTACTCTTGCTTGATTCTCCATTCTGCTCCGTCTTTTTGTCGAAATCCAAACTCTTCAGCAAACAAGAGAATCCTATTCTCTCTTAAGCGTGCCCCGTCTTGTGGCGCTGTCTCCAAATTGCCAGCTTGATTGATTTCATTTCATTTGCTACACGGCGTTTTGTCCTGATAAAATCAATGGGTTATCTCAAGTGTAACCAATGAGTCTGCTTTAACATGATGAACTACTGTGAGGTCTGACACTCCACTATTTACAGAAACAACCAAAGTAAATTTAAACCCGCTACAGTGCACGTCTTAGGCAATGATGGAAAGTCCCAGCAGCAGCCCTGAACCCACCCATAGCTGGCCCTGGTGCTCCTCGCCTGCCTGGCCGCCTGCTGCCTCCTGTGTGCCCCCCAGGCTCAGGGGAAGTGGGGAGGCCCTCTATGCCCATTTGGCCCTGGCTAACAGGGGATGAGGTCACTCCAAATTCCCCTTATCCCCTTATAGCCCCAGACGGGCTGGCGAAGTGAGCCTACCACAGGACCCAACATAAAACATAAATGGCTCTGTAAAAAGCTGCTGGGCTGATGTGACTCATTAAAAAACACTGGCGCCAACTCTTTTATTAATTCATTATTGTGTTTGGGGAGAGTAAAGTTACTGGGTTCTATTTTAAAAGGCTGTGTCTCTGTGCTCTTTAGTTCTTTCTTTCTTTGTTTGTCTCTTTCTTTCTATGGCATGTGAATGAATGTACAGTGGCATTGCGGTTTATTGTGCAACGGTGAGATTCCCCCGAGTGGGCTGCACATTTGTGGGCTACAATACTGGATTAGTATATTGATTAATATACAGTTGATTCTTCCTGTGGGAATACAAAAGTCACATGCATACAGTCATACTCTCTGCCATGAATCTTCCCCTCACATCTTCCTTTTTCTCTTTCTCCCTCTCTCTTCTCCAAGCACTCACAGACAGATCGTACTGCCTTTATGAGGCCTGCTTTGAGTTCATGAGGCAGATACCCAAACGGGCCAAACGCTGGCCAAGTACCGTACTCGTAACACACATGCATACATGCACATGCACATTATGAGCCTGTGTGTTGCTGGCAGTTTTGTTTTTCCAGTCTGTACCTCTTCTCCCATTAGGCCCACTGTGAAATCTTTAGTGATGTTTTTGTGTGTTAGCCACACAGTGGAACCGCCACACAGGGTCATGGTACAAGTTGTATAAGCAGTAGAGGGATGGAGATGAGGTGCGGGTGGGGGGGTGGTGGGGGGGGGGAGGTGGAGGAGAGGATTAGGTATAAGGACATGATTATAGAGAGGAGACGTGGGGTGGGTCAGAAAAGAGGGAAAAAATCAAAGGTAGTTTGGATGAGGAATAGACTGAAAAGGAGAAAGAAAGCAAGGAATAAGGAGAAGGAGAAGGAAAAAGAAAGATGGCAGCATGGCTGTGTTGGCAGGATGGGGGTGGGTGCCTATCGGCGGCTGCTCCTTCCTGAAACGTGGCCACCCGAGCCTGCCTGGGCCCTGGATGCACATGTGGAACAGTTTACTGTAATGGAACTCTAAATTAGTGGTGGTTTGAAGCTGCCTGCAGCAGTAGGGTGTAATTAACTGGCTCTGTTGAAAGAGAAAGAGCCAGAAAGAGAGGCAGGGAGGGAGCCAGAGCCCTGGAAAAGGCAAGGGGTGAGAGGTGTGTGTGTGTGTTAGTGGGTGCTCTCACACATGTGTGTGGAGTTTTTTTTTTTTTTCTTTTCTTTTTGAGTGCTTGATTGCATGTGTATGTGTCTCAGACAGTGTGGTGCATATGTGTGCGTCTTGGAAAGCTCTCCCTCTTTTTCCTGGGCACGGCGCCACCTCTTAGTGCCCCCCAGTGCCCAGACCCTGTCACTGTTCTTCTGCTGTGCGTTTTTCGCTCAGTTCAGCAGTTCACTGGTTCAGCCTCAGATCCCCCCCCCCCCTTCACTCATTTCTTTGTTTATACCGAATTCATTACCAAGATTTTTTCCCTGTCTTTTCTCCCGGATTCACAAGCCACAGCAGTTCCACATTCCTTGGCTCTGCTCTTTTTCAAAGCCACATTTAAAAAACAAGCTGATCACACCACCCACTCATAAAATCACGCTAGGGAAGTGAAAGGCAAAAAGAAAACATGAAAAAGAAAATGGGAGGCTTTACCAGGATTTTTTTCCCCCTGCTGTATTAACAGTCAACAGTGGGGCATAACTGCTGCCTTGTCCACACTTGAGCCTGACTTGTCTGTGCCTACTGTGTGGAGTCAAAGTGACGAGCGGGCTGCAGGAGGTTAGAGCCAAAATGACTCTGTGGGATGAGAGCCTGACCTCAAGAGAAGATAGTTGGAAGTGACAGCAGCAGTTAGCAATCAGTGGATCTCATTTTCCCTACCCTCTACCCCCACCGCCCCCCCCTTCCACCCACCACCCCCCCCCCTTCTTCGTGCTCTGGACCCCGTGTCTGGGCCTCTGGTCCTGGGGGAAAGAGGCAGAGAGGCAGGCTGCTGTGCTAGGCTGGCAGCAGGAACAGAGGAGCTCTTTATAGTAGAGTTCTGGTGATTTAAATCATATGGCATAGCCTGGAATCACTGTAGAAGTCTGGAAGCTCTTCAAAACTGCAGGAACAAGAGCTCTCTCTCTTTTTCTCTCTCTCTTTTTTTTCCCCTCCCTCCCTCCCTCCTGCTCTTCCCTGTTATAACTTTTTCCAAACTTCTTTCTTATTTTCTTTTCCCCTCGCCCAGTCCCAGTTTTTCTGGCTTTTCCTCTCACAGCTCACTCATTCTTTTTCTCTCACGTCTTTATCTGTTTTGGTTCTTGCTGTCCCGTCCTTCCTCACTTCCTCCTTCCTTCCCGTTCTCTCATACCTGTTGGTATTTTGCACATCCTTCTTGCATTATAACTGTGGATAAACTATTCTCCATCCCAGAGCGTAGATGGATCATGGTCTCAGAGTTGATGTGAGGTGAATCGTGTTTATGGAATCTAGAGAGGATCTGAACACAAACCACTGATTGTATCATCATGTCCATGCCAATCAGAAACACTTATCCTCATGTTTTATGTGGTGAATTTATTAGTGAGAAATAACAAATGTGTCTGCCTTATCTTCCCCAGAAAAGTGAACTGGATGACTCTTCTAAAGTGGAGTCTGGCGTTCCCTCAGTAAACCAGAGGTCCCGTCGTCACTCATCCATTCCCCAAACCCTGAGAGCCTTCGAAAGGACACGGATTTCGACTTTTCCGGGGATTTCCAGGTGTTGTGAGAGTGTTCCCTTCAGCCAGCGGCCTGCTGCGGACCCCTGGGTGCTCCGTCGTCATGGCTACCAACAGGGAACAGCAGGTGGGTCACATGACCGGCTTCCCACCTGCTGTCTACCCCTTCGCCTTCAACTCCATGAGAAGCCACTCCCCCTTCGACCTGCTGGCCAACAGCAGCCTGTTTGGGAGATTCGGTGCTGACCTGCCCAAGGAGATGGCTGCTCTCTGTAAGTCATTTCCATCACTGCGTGTGTTTGACTTTTCTTCCTTCTCATGTATCGTTTTCCATTTCAACCTTAACTACACATATATGGCTCATACCTTCATTTTAGTCAACTCACATGTAACATTTTAGGCGTCCACTGGAAAAAGGAAAATACAGCAATTTAAATTGCACTTCATTATGTGTAATTTTGTGGAAATGGAAAACTTTAGGGTCTGCTTGTGATATAGGACGAGTGGTAGAAAAAAAAAAATCCCAAAAGAAACCATGAGGGAAAAAGTCCACTTTCATCAATACAATGATTACTCTGCTCCTGTGGTTTCCTTATAGATGCTTGTAGATGGTGTGGTTGTGACCACAAACTCTGGCTCTGGGTTCGCTGGTGTGTGTGTGTGTGTGTTTGTGTGTGTGTGTGTGTGTATCTGGACCTCTCACAGAGCTTTTGTGAGGCAGGCAACCCACAAGTCTGCAATTAGAGACAAAACAACATTCTTCCAGTGTGAGGTGATGAGTGCTCCGAGCATCAACACATATCTGAAAAAGTGCAATAAATATTGGAAAATGAGCACTCTTGCAATTCAAACACGTAATAGAAAGAGCATAAAACACACCTTTTTTAATTGCACAGAAAGGTGAGCTGGAGGCAAGATTCAAACCACAACAGTACACTCCAGTTGTTTGAGAGTTGTAGTTTCAAATTCGAACACAGGGGGCACTGTTGTATTCTGAAGCGCCAGGATGGGATGATGTATGGAACACAGAGCACAAAGAGGAGATTGTTGGCAATCCAGAGTGTTTTTCTGTCATGGAAAAACTAGCCAGATTACACACGCGCTGCTGACATACATTGCTCATTGTTCAAAACACCTGCTTGTTTCAAAACGCTGCTTTTTAATCAACGTCAGGATTCTAGGTCAGGGAGAAAACCTCTGCTGCAGAAACTGCTGCTCAGGATGTTAGCATAAGATAGAGGAAGACAGAGATAGAGAGAGAGAGAGAAAAGAAGGGGCGCTTTCATTTAGGCTAGGGCATGAGGTAAAGGTAAGCAGGAGTTATTTGAAATCTTATCTGGGTGCAGTGCTAAAGGGGCGGCAGGTGGTGGTGGGTGGTAGGTGGTGGAGGGGCTATAATGGGTGTGGGTGGCAACAGCTGAGTGCAGAGCCCCCCTGCCTGTGTATGCAGTCCCCCTCTCTCCCCCACCACAGCATGCCTGAGCACCTCTCCAGCCTTTCAGCCGTCAATCACTACCTCAACCCCCCCCCCCCCCCCCCCCGCCCCTCCTCGCCGCCGCTGCCCACCTAATCCTCAAGGTATTTTCACAGAAGCAGAGAGAGAGAGAGAGAAAGAGAGAGAGAGAGGGAGAGAGAGAGAGCACCTGGGGGTAATGTCCTAGTGTGGTGGAATCCAAGAACACACCCTACTAGGAAAACACACAGATACACACATGCAAACACACCACCAGAGACACCCTTCCCACTCTCTCTATTTCTCACACTGCGCACAGAACACTTCTTTCATCTAAAAACTAGAAACATACCCCTGACGCAGAATGAAATCCCACAGCACTGACAGATGGGATTCTTTCTGGTTTTTACACTGGCATGAGTTAAAACAAAAACAAGTATCAAAGCACAAACAGACACAGGCAACCACATGCACTGTAGCTTCATACATGACTGCTTGTACTGACACATCCACGCTGGCACTAGTATCGTTCACAAGGGTTAAAGGAGCATAGTTATTTGGCTTAAGCTCTGCGACGGAGCTTAAACAAGGCCGGGGTCAAAGTTTAAGTCGGGATCATAGTGACAATTAGCTTCAATTCAAGATTTATGGGTTGAGAAAAATTTTTGGTGTACCTTTATATTGGCTAATATCAGCTTTACAGATGATCCAGTATTACTTACAGTGAATATTAGGGTTGATGTTATTATGAATTTGTTTCTAGGAGACTCAAATCAGCAACGGATCTCTGTATTTTTTTTAAGAAACAGTGCAGAGCATAAGTAATGCCCTCAAAGTTTTTGTTTTGTTCAACCAATAGCCCATATCTCAAAGATATTCAGTGTAAAATGATATAAGCACAGTTAATCTGAGAATCTGGAACTAGCGAATGTTTGGCATTTTTGTTTAATAAATGAAGAATAATCAATTATCAAAATAATTGTTGATTCATTTTCTCTTAACCTCTTTTGCACTGCATTTGAGTTAAAGCTCTTACAAAAACACATCTTAGTATCAGTTTTAGTATTGGCCCCTGGATGAAAAACTCTCAGCTGTTGGTATCGGCTTTTAAAACATCCTATTGGTGCATCCTGTGACAAGGAATGTTACAAGTCATTTTACTGACAGCAGTCTCATTCCCTGCTCTCTTAAACGTTAGCAGGGAAGACAAAAGGCCTCAGTTTGGACATTCCCCAGGCCCTGTTTTTCTTCTCCTTCTACTTCTTCTCCAGGAGTTGGCTTAACAGGCCAGCTCATTGTTGTCAGGGCTGTCTGTAGGCCAGACTGAGAAAATACCTTCCACATAAAGGGAGTAGTACTGCAGATATTTCTGTGTGTGTTTGTGTGTGTAATAAATAGTACTGCATTCTTCCCCAGCTTCATTGCTTCTTGCGTAATTGCAAGTCAGAAAGGTAGCCCGGGTGACACCTACCTTTGTTGGGTGTGCATGCTGTGCCGACAGGTTAGAGCACCTCCCAGAGCGGCGCTCTGTTTTGGCACCACAGTGTCTTTGGAAATACCTGTTTTGCACGGAGGTGGGAAGAGACAGGAGAGGGGAGGGATGGCGTAGGCAGACTGTGTTTGCACATGTAGAGATAGTAAGCTTTTCTTCGCTCTTAATGCATATACTGTATGGAGGAAGTAGGAAACCTTAAAGCTACTGTTTAATGTACATTCAAGTCATGTGAGAATGAGACTCACTGAGCGTGTGGGTGTGCTGCAAGACTCCCATCCTTTCCACCCATATCTTTATAAATGCGCAAAGGCGTTCATCCATGTCAGGGCCTGACGGCTCTCTGTGCAGTGTGTAGCAGAGGCCGTTATCAGTTGATCCCTGTCATTATAGGAGCCCTTCAAACAAACAGTTGGAAGCCCATTAAGGCCACTTACTATGTGATAACATCGCCACTGAGCCCTGAAACACCTCTCTAAGCTTTCACCAATCAGGGCCGGAGCCCTGGCCTCAAAGCCAGCCACAGGGATGTTTTGAAAAGCTGGTAGGTCATTTCCTTCAGCCCACACGGCTCGGACCAAATTCTGAAGTCCTTTGCTTGGCTCAGATTTTCCATTCAGACCATAATTTCTAGCTTTATGTTGAGTGACGCAAACAGAAAACTCATGAAGGGCTCAGCTGTGAGAGTGTGAGCTGCATCACAGTGGGATGAAATTAAAAGCATTGTATTAATAGAAAGGAATGAATAGCTTGTTGAAACTTGTGTAAAAGCTGCCTGAGTCTGCTCAATTGTGCCTCAAGTGGAGACAAAGTGAACAGTTGAGCTGTTTATGTAAAGTGTGTGTTGGGTATGGATTTATACACCACACACGAATGCACACACACATTAGCATATTGGCTGCCAAGCATATATGCATCCACACTCAGGCACAAACACACACACACACACACACACACACACACACACACACAGACTATTAAGTCAGGCAGACTGTGAAAAGGACCAAAATGTTCCAACCAAAAAAATATCCTCATGCAGAGTGACATAATTAAAAACACTCATTGCATTCTTACACACACACACACACACACACACACACACACACACACACACATAAGGAGGTCATGTTGGCTTAGGGAGCTCGGGGAGTTGCGTAAAGGAGCCATTTTGGTGGGAAATGTGGTATGAGAGGGAATGTAAAAAGCGAACATTTAAATGGAGGAGAGGGACAGCAGGGAAGGATGTCGACTAGCAGAGTTGAAGCCTTCTCCACTGGAGGGGAAGCAGAGCACAAACTGCACATTGTACCGCTTTATTTATTTTCATAAAGGCTGAAGTGCTGGGTTTCAGCCCAGCCTTGATGGAGTTGGGTACGCGGTTGACGGTTAGATTTGTCTGGGTGCATATGTGTGTGCTTATGTGGGTTTATATATATTTGAGAGGAGCAAGGGAGAGAGACGAAAGAGACAGTGAGCTGTGTATGGATATGAAAACGATAAGCTCGGCTCTGCTGCCACTCACTTCTTTGTAGCCAGAAACTTCCCTAAAGACACAGGGAGACAAAACTCCCATCTCCAGTTTTTCTTCTCCTCCTGCATGCTCTTTAGAGTCTTTACAAACTGTGATGTCACCTGTCCACCTACCTTTTGAAACTGTGAAAGGCCCTAGGAGACCCGAGTGTTGACTTTTCTGTTTGCTCTCGAGAACAAAGCCAATCCATCCCTGACCGCCGTCAATCTTTGTGGCATTTACTGATCTCTTTTAGATTTATTGGTGGGAAAGAGCAATGGTCTGAGACTGCAGTGAAAACATTACAAATGAAAATTTCAAAGAACAACTTCAAGATTAGTAGATTAATAGAAAACTCTTAGGATTGCAGACAACGCATGCAGTTGAAGGTAGATAGTTTAGTTCATGACAGATGTGGTCATCACATACGGTTGATAAGAGTGAAATTCGCAATGCTAGGACTGGACCATTTGTGTGTACTTGTGTGTGTGATGACAGCATGTGCGCAGTGCTGTTTGGCTGTGTCCTTGATCTATCAGTGAGAGTGGAGCCTCCTTGACTTTAATAAACAGCTCTGCATCGTCTGACATCCATGCTTTCATCTCCCTAGGAGACCGCTAGCCTCAAGATGACAACTCTACTAGACACTCCACTCCTTTTTGGAAATCGATTCCCTCTCACATTGCTCTTTTTAAAATTTTTGTAACCAGTGCAGGAAATGATTCAACAAATAGAGTGGAAAATGGACAGAAAGGTTCACTTTGTTCTTCCAGACAATTTAGGCACCCAATGAAGGAGGGTTTTTTTTTTTTTTTGGTGAATTTGATAGTGAGTGGAATATCTGCTCCTCCGATGATATCCACCTAAACCCTGTTGGCTTACGCACTCTCGAGTTCCCCTCGCTCTCTCCTCTCTCCTTTCTTTCTCTGTCCTCAGCCTTCACCTTGGATTTCCTCTTGTTATCCCTCTCTGCAAGTTGGAGCCAATTGCCCTAAGTGCTGGAAATTTGCTGAAACTTTGTGTTTGTGTATTAGTGTGTGTGCATGCTTGTGTGTGCCTGCATGCTTGCGTGTGTGGAAAGTCAGCAAAGGTTTCTGGTAAGGGAGAGGCCACAGAGTGTGCTACAGTTCTGACATGATGACAGATGAAGATAAAGAGGCTACTATTAAAAATGGGAGGGGTCTGTTTTCAGATGGGCCTTTGTGGGCACGTGCAAGACCAAGAGCGTGCAATGGCGAGAAAGGAGGGATGGGCTCTCAGAAGGCGTGGGAGGGCACCCAGGCACAGGGCGGACCTATGAGAACAAGACAGGGGGTTTGTGTTTTTGGCCAAGCAACTAAAAGATCTTTTTCTTTTTTTTTCCCACAAAACACAAGTAGCAAAATGTCATGACAGTACAGATAGAGGGAGAGAAAAAGAAAAAGACAGAGAGCGAAAAAAAACTTTGCTGAAAGATGGCCAAGACTGATAGCGTTCTGAAAAGTAGCACTGTGTTAGGCCTTCGGTGAGACCGGCCTGTGAACAGAGGTGAACATGGCCGCCGCTGAGAAGCGGCCTCTCTCATAACTCATGCCTCACTTTCCCCACGTCGCTCCTCAGTGACACATCAGGTATCTCCCAGAGATATATTGTGAGAGAGTGAGGTAGATGAGTGGATAAGATTACATGTCTTGTCAGAGCTGAACATGTGTAAAACCTGCGGCTGGTGGAGCAGTTGATGGATGTGATGAGAAAGAACGCTAGGATTGTACTCTGTGTTTTCACTGACGAACATAACAACACACCGTCATTTAAGATTTTGCTTTTTTTTTCCATTTTTTTTGTGACTTTGTAAATGAAAAGGACAGAAAATGGTTTTGGGTGCGAGGATCTTGTTTGTCAGCTCCTTCCTTCAGTTATTTTGCAAAAAAAAAAAACCAACCTGTTGAGAATTTGTGTGTGTGTGTGTGTGTGTGTGTGTGTGTAACCTGAATCTGGCTGGAGTGGGAGGGCGCTCTGGACTGGTGTTCAGTGTCTCTATCATCACCGGCAATCTGTTTCAGCACGTCCACACACTGCACACATGCTCACATCAGCAATGGAAAACCACTACATTCCTTTCAAAATCACCATGCTGCGTTTAGCACATAGGCATCTAAAAACAAGCTGTCTTTATTGCCTCACACACCACTGCGTTGTTGACTGCTTGGCTGGAACCTGAACGACTGTATACAGAGGAAGTGGCAACAATGTGTTGTATACGTCTTATCTGTAATCGGCATCAGAGTGTCAGACAGTAGTAAAGCCTGATTTTCCTGGGTTCCAGCCCACGTGGAGCTACAAGCAGACTAGGTCAAGCTGACTACGCTTCCTTGTCTACTGTACCGTTGATATGAAATCTTATCACAAGAGAAAATTTAAAATATTTTGAATGTATGTCAAATTCTCGTGTATTCATTGCATATAGACATGACTGAAAACAGCAGTCGCGCAAAATGACCAGTGAGTTGGCAGCCGCTGAAAATGAAACATTTCCAAAACCAGAAACAAAAGCAGAGAACTTTGTCAACTAAAACAAATCATGCAGTCAGGAAAAAATGGCCATAGGGAACTTGATGAAATGGGGTGAGTATTTGCAGAAACAGAGGGGAAAAAAAAAAAAAGAATTAAGGAGAGCGATGGAGAGACTTGTGAGCCAAAGAGTGAGGGAGAGAAAGAGGGAGGGCAGGATAAGTTTGGGGGGAAAGTTAGTGGCCCAGTGGGGGTTTCTTCTAGAGTTCAACCTCTCTGGCCAGGGAAGGAAGGGGAGGAGGGAGGGGAGGGGAGGGGAGGGGAGAGGGGGGGGGACCGGCCTGGGTCAGCAGCAGTATGGAGTATGTGTAGATTAGATGTCTAAACTCACTCCGCAAAACCCTCTGAAACTCTGGAAGACTCACAGCTCACAGTGCTATGTGCCAATAAGCGGAGAACCTGGGGTTAGCGGTCTGAATTATAGTCTCAAACACAGTAAAAAGAAATGTCAAAACCAGGAGAGAGTCAGATAGGTCCATAAATCTCCAAAAAACAAAAGAGCTTCCAGTGTGAGCACATGATATTATAAATGGATTGTGTTGTGGCTCGCCGGTCCAGAGAGCAGCCCTGGCAAACAACACTGATGTTACATAGAACATTTGAACACCAGGGGATTAGCCAGTCTTAGTTTCCAGGATGCTGTATGAAACTAGGAAAAAAAAAAAAAAAAAAAAAAAAAAAAAAAAGACAGGAAGGAGACGAAAGACGAGTGTGAGAAGAATGCGTGTTGATCATAAAAATGTGACTCGGGGCAGTGATGATTTAATCCGAAATGTATCCAGATGAAGCCTTTTTTTTTTTTTTTTAAATTATTGTGTAAATGGGTGGAGAGGTAGAAAGAGAAAGAAAGAGACATTTTCACAACAAAGTGTTAGCAGGGGAATCTTTGATAGATAACAGTTTATCTTGCCTCACTGCTCCGCTCTTTATATTGTAAAGCTTCCTCTTTATGACCTGACGGCTGTACGAAGAACCACATAAGAAAAACTACTGATGTTTACCGTTTGATGCAACAGAAGAGTTGTTAAATGTGTTTGTGTGTACGTGTGTGTGAGAGTGAGTGCGTGCGCAAGAAGTATCAGCCCACATGTGTGTGTACAACTGCACGTGATTGTGCCAGCTTACGAAAATAAACAAGAGCTCTCTCAACTAAAGGGAAAGCTTTTAAACCAATAAACATTTTAATCGAAATCATTCAAAATAGCCCGAAACGTGAAAGCACGGTTTCTTTCAAGAGACAGGAAAAAGACTGAAGTGTTAGACAGAAGAGGAGGGAGGGAGGGAGGGAGGGCACTGTGTGTTTATGGAGAGCCTAGCCAGCAGCACAGATTGACAGGAAATGGTGTCTTTTTTGCCTGCTGGGCTGTACCACTTGTACTGGTCTGACAGGGGGAGATGAATGTGCAGAGCGCATAGACTAAAGCCATTCTATTATCATATATCTCCCATTGTATCAGGCTGTTTGCTTTAGCCCAGCCAGAGTCTATCCGTCTGGTGAGCAACAGTTAGGACTAGTGACAAGCTTTTTTATTGACCGTAGACCACCTATTGATTTCCTTTTGATTTATTTTCACCGGGAGGGAGCTGCTGTGTTTTTAAATTCAATTGTTTTTAGCAGTACACAAAACAGATTGCGTTAAAGAAGGTTAAATGTGTAATCCTGAGCCTCAGTGATGCATCCTAGAGACGGTTCAGGTGACACCATACATCAAAACTAATTACTTCATCACATCTGCCACCTACCCCTCGCATCTCTGTGTACGTCTCTGTAAAGGTTGCTCAGAGATAAATCACAAACAAGGTCAAGTGAACCTGTGAGAAGTGTGTCCAGCGCATGGTGTGTTTGTGTATTGGGGGGCATTTGTCTGTGCAAATGCACCGAGGGGATTGAGCAAGGCAGCCCTCATTCATCACTGTTAAAGCACTTCCAGAGGGAGAGACAGAGAGAACTGCCCATCCTCTGTTCCCTCAAACAGACAGAGAGAGGAGGGAGGGATTTACCCTGGCATCTGGTTTCTGGGTTCAACCACAGCACAATGTTCTTTCTCTCTCTCCGCTCTCTCTCCGCTCTCTCTTTGGCTCTCTTTCTCACACACACATACACACCGAGCCAGTGGCTGGACTTTAATATGGTTATGATTAGAGACGGGGGCTCAGAGAAGGGAGGGGAGGGGGCTCATATTTACTGCAGGGGAATTGGGGGAGGTGCGATGTAAAGACAGACAGAGACAGGGACCAGATCTGAATGGGACACGAGGGGAGGAGGAGGGGGGTGTGTTTGTTTGCGTTTGGGGCTGAAATATGAAACACAAAAGCAGCTTGGACAAAAAAAAAAACAAAAAAAAAAGTAAGAGAAGAATGGGAATAAAGTTTTGTCCTCTAACTAGATCAGTTCTTCCTCTAGTGCAGGCTCTGCTGGCCGGCCCCCTCTCCTCCCTCTCCCTCCCTCCCTCCTTCCCTTCTCCCCCCCCTCCCCTCCCTCCCTCTGGGTCCCTCTCTCTATCCCTCCCTCTCTGGCATTCTCCCTCTCTCTCTCCACCCCCTCTCAGAGCGTCACGCCGAGGCAGTTGGTTCGCTCCGCCGTGTCTGGGTCTCAGCGAGAGCTGTGAGAGGCTGTTATTTAGGTCTGTTACAGCAGACAGGGAGCAGCTCATCCAAGGGCAGGGGGAGAGTAGAGAGTCAGGAGTCACGCTCAGCTCAGCTCAGCTCAGCTCAGCTCTGCTCTGCTCAGCTCAGCCAGGCAGGAACCAGAACTGCATTCCAGCTGAGAGGGAAAGAGGGAAACATCCAGCATCGGCAGGAAAAGGCAGCAGGGAGAGTGACAGCGAGAGATAAGTGAAGGGAAGGGAAGGTAGCAGATCCTGCTAGCTGTTGCTGCTGTTTGTTGTTGTCACTGTTTCAGCGAGTGACGTGAGCGGTGGAAGCAGGGCAGGACGCAGGCAGGACTGAGGGCTCGTAGTGATTTTTGCTGAGGGAGGGGGGGTGCCATGTTCGACTGTATGGAGGCTCTGGGAATGGGCCCCCGTCAGCTTTATGATGTCACCAGCCGTGGTGCGTGCATGCTGCGGAAGGCGAGCCCCTTCTTTGCGGGGCTGGACCCCTTCGCTTGGACAGGCAGTGCCAGCGTTCAGTGTAAGTGGCATCCTGCTTGGATTTCTTGTATGACACAATCATGTCTCTCTCTTTCACTCTTGTCTCTCTGTTTCTCTCTCACTCACTCACTCTCTCTCACACACACACACACACACACACACACACACACACACACACACACACACACTCACTCACTCCCTAGCTCTCTCATTGCTGACTTGTTTACCCCTCAGGGCTCGGCCAAGGGGGCTGCTGTCAGGGGCTACAGAGCAGCACAGGAAAGGACTGGGACAGACAGTCTCCTCTCCTCTCCTCTCCCCTCCTTCCCACCCCCCTCACAGCCCTCAGCCAGTTTCAGTTGCTCAGCCATCTGAAAGAAACTCTCTGCTATGATATGATATGCACTGTGTGTCCATGTTTGTGTGTGCTTGCCTGTGTGTGTGTGTGTGTGTGTGTGTGTGTGTGTGCTTGCCTGTGTGTGTGTGTGTGTGTGTGTGTGTGTGTGTGTGTGTGTGTCTCCCCATGTTTAACTTGCGAGTTTGAGCCCATGGAGTCAAGTTTCAGTGACAATGTGAGCCACCTGAGGTTTGACCTTGCCAGGTGCTGTATACTAAAAACAAAACTATGAGTGTGCACAGATGAAAGAGGAAAAAGGGTTGTTGAGTGACAGGAAGAGGAAACCCTGACACTTTGGATACACCTTGTTTAGTTTATCTTCGATTCACAATGTGGGTTTGACAGTAGAAGATTTGTTTCTGATGAATTTCCCATGAAAGGTTAATGACAAACGTAGCCTGTTTAATATTACAGATGTTGATCAAAGTTTGGTGTTGCCTGCTCGCAGTCCTCTTAGGTCGGAGGTTTGTTTACGCTTCTGGATACTAGATGGATAATGATATTCCTCTCGAGCCAAACAGCCATGAATTAATAAAAAGATGAATTATTTAATGGATAAATGGAGGAATAAATTAGAAATGTGGAATGCATACACAGTCTTAAGAAAGCCAGGGGATATTCTGCCCAGCTTTTTTTTCTCTCTCTCTCTCTCTCTCTCTCTCTCTCTGTTTTGTTGTTTTCCTTTGTCAGCTTCTCATTTTTCCTCTCCCTCCTTCCTCCTCTGACTTGAGACAACGCTCCGACTCTTAACAACAGGCCTGTCTCTGGACAGACAAAACTGGGGTCCATTTCCATACACTTCCAGGGGGCCGCTGCTGCTGTGAGAGAGCGTGTGAGAGTGGAAAAGGAGTGGGGGTGTGTATGCGTGGTATGGTGGGAGAAGTGTAGAGGGAGCCAAGCCAGATATGACAGTGGAAAAAACAATCATGAATACAAGAAAAGATGGAGCAGTTGGATAAACAGCTTAACTGTGTTCTTGGGTTTTGGGAGCTTTTTGAATTTGGTTCTGATAATTTTTTTTTTTTTTTTTTTGGTGTTTTCCTGTTTGTTCATTCTCCTGCTTTTTGTTCCTTTTTACTGCCTCTCGGGGGGAGTCATCTGTCTTCATTAATCGTGAAGACACCAGCATTTCAGTGGCTGTCATGCACACTGGCTGAGCTTTAATGAAGACAGATGCCCTGTCAGTAGAGGCCAAGCCAGGGGGGACTCCAGCCAGCCCAGCCTGCTCTGCTTAGCTAGGGGAGTCCTGATGATAACAAGATGAGATTTGTTTATTTAATCAATCAAGCCTCTATGGCCTCTCCTTTTAACCCATTCACACACATGCGCACATTTAAAAATTAGGCCTCCAGTTTCCAGAAGTACATTTTTCTTTTGGGTCTTTGTTCCAGAAAAATCAAAGAGAAAAGTCCTGAGAAGCTGCCCCGAGGGTAAAGGAGTTGAGTCTAGCAGAGCAGAGCAAAGTGGAGGCTGCTGTGGTGTACTGTTTCAAGCCCTCTGTGCCCAATAACCTTTGTAAACAAGGCTGTCCTATCCCCACACAAGGAGCCATAATGCGTCTCTTTACCGAAGCAGTTGCCCCTCATTGTCCTCATCAATGAGGCTGATGAATTGATGTTTGAGTCTGATATCTCATTAAGCCAGCCCAGCTGCACAACAGAGGGACCTGTCTGGCTCCTTAATGCCACGCTCACACAAGCACGCACTCGACACACCAAAATAACCACTGGGTTTGTAAATAGAGTCACCTGGCACTGGCATGATACTCAACAATGAATCGCTGTGGTCAAAAGCTTTGAGGTGCATTTAATTAAAAAAAACGTGGGTCTTGTTAGAAATTTTTGATAACATGTAGAAAACACAATAAAGAAAATGTTAGTCCCACTAAATCTTTCACAAAATGAGTATATCCTATTGTCACTGCAGTAAATCTCCTGCGGTGATAAGTGTCACTGCTGTTGGCCGTTAGCCAGGGACAATCAGAGGACTTAAAAGTGTGTGGTCAGTTTTCCTGTTTTTTTGTTCACCAGTGGGAGACCTCAATGTCAGAGGTTAGTCAGAGGCTACAGCCTGGCCAATGTCAGATCTACACCATGTGTGGCGGCCTTGTCAGCTTGCAGAAAAGGAGACCCTTTCAACCAGCTCGGATTGTGTAATGCTCTTAAGTGCCTTATGCCACCGAGATGGTACTACATCTGAGCTACCCTGCATGTAAGGATAATGGACACTGATTTAGTCATACGTCAATGAGAACTGAATTAGTCAACTGCCAGGGAAGCCATTTGAGAGAGCCTATGCAGACCAATCCCCTCTCTGTCAATGTTCATTTGCTTAGAAGAATGAGGCAATTACGCTTAGCAGTTCTCCAGGGTCAGAAGAAGGGGAAGTGTGTTTTTCTCACCAAAACACACTCGTGGCTCCATCTTTTTTGAACACTGTTTGGATATTAATTGTGATCTTCACAAGCGATATATACAAGAGGGTGACATGGAGGTAACAGATCGCTGGAGTAATCCATCACTCTGTGTCCAATCACACACGCGCACACATACACACACACACAGGCACACACGCCTCTTTGTTTTCCCTTAATGTGCTGTTCAAATGTGAATTGAGGAGCTAATTGAAATGAGGGTAAATCTCAGCAGCAGTGGCAGAGAAATAAGAGCTTCCTGTGACCGCTGGCACATTCTGGCCCCGATCATTTTCTCCCTGATGGAAGTCCGCAGTTATTTCATTATAATTACAAAAGATTCAATTAAAAGATTAGAATGCCTGAGGGGGCAGGACTCGGAATAGATTGTGGTATCTTGGTTGGGGGGTTGGTGTGTGTGCATGTGTGTGTAGAGAGAGAATGAAGGAGACTTATAGTACCATGGTTGTAGTTCTAATGAGGACTTGTCAGTGCTGTTATATATACATAAACCCTGTTGATCCTCTCAAGATAATGTCAAATGAATGCGCTGAAGTTAAAAGGCTTAAGTAGTCAGCTGGTCCAAGGTCACTGAATCGTAATTGATATGACCGAGGGAAAAGCCTTTACTTGTCTCTATAAACAATTATGCCGAAATAACCAAATGGGCTGTTTGAAGTAGAATATTTCTACTATTCCGATCAAATTAGGATCAAAGTGAAATGTACAAAACACTGAAGCATGAAAGTAGTAACCCTTTCTTGCTCTGTAATTCCATGCCGAAGTCAAAAAGCACCTTGATTTTGTGTGCAGTTAGTGGATAGAGAGCCACTATTGTGCAGAGCCGCTCAATGTGGAAAGGTGCATTACTGTGTGTCCATAAGCGTATGCATAAGTAGTTGTAGAAGCTACTACAAAACAGAACATTATACATTTGTACTATCACTGTGGAATGACATTAAACTAAATCTGAAGCTGTTATATTATATATAAATATTACATTAAAGTTAATTCTCACCACATAATAACTTAATCCTTACTGTATTATATTACATTACAACATGGAAAACATTTCTGTAGCATGAAGCCTTCAGCAGTATAAGAACTACTTGTGTTGCAGTATCACACCACCTTGCTAACAGATCTGTCTCAGCCAGGCAGTAATAGCCAAGCCCATTAATAGGCAGCGCCGCCTATAAATAAACAGATTCAATCCTTGCAGTTGCTTTAAGTTTTTTTTTTTTTTTCCACAAGCCCCCTTTCATACGTGGTTTTGCTTATGCATGAATATGAGACTATAAACCTGCGCTTGCGTGTGTGGAGTCTGCATGCGAACTCCTATATGTCAACGTATGTAGTGTTTACGTGTCCGTTTGGCCGGTGTTGGGCACCCAGACTGCTGTGTCAAATCCAGAGACAGACAATGTGCCAGGCTGGATTCCACAGGCCTGTGTTGGAATCCAGCTCCGCTCTAATAGCAGTTTATAGCCCCTAGGCAGCGTCAGTCACACCACTGTAAATAAAACTCATCAGCCACCATGTGGAGACTGAATCTGTCACCTCGGACTGGCTGTTTGTCTCTTTCCGTCCGTCTTAGTGAAACCCTTTAGCAGTATTTCACAAGAGTGCTTACCCCCTGAAACATTAAGAAGAATCCTGTTTAGCTGAAAATTTGTGGAGCACAACATGATAGAACAGGCTGTTATGAGGCAACTGAGCCAACTGTTTGCTCCTGTGTATCAGCAGAGTATAAAATGTGGACTTTCGTAAGTTTCTTTCACAATAGTTTGCTGGTCACAGAGGTATTGTGGCTGCCCACCCTAACACCCATGTCTGGCTGCTGCTATTGTAGTTGTTTACTGAGAACAGCTCTTTGCCTGCCAGGCACATTTTCCCTTGTTCATAGGCGTGGGCAATTGGCAGTCTTTGTGTGTATGTGCGTGTGTGCACCCTGGCCTTTGTGTGTGTGCGTGCTCTGCTTGTGAGAGTTTATTTCACTGGTAAGCACGCGATGTACAGTACTGTCGTGCATGTGTGTTTATGTATAGCGTATATAGGAGGATGTGTATGTCAGCTCGGAGCCATGTGTGAGCAGAGTGTGAAGAGAGCAGTTCTGTTACCAACGTGTTATTGACTGACGGCTTGGCTCGAGCGTTGCTAGGGGGCTCACTGTTATGAGAAGCGCAGCGCTCGGACAGCCAGGCCTGGACTAGAAACCCAGACGAGCCCGACTGTCCTCCCTCTGTGTATGTGTGAATGGGCTGTGTTTACGCAGCCGACAGTGTTTGGCAGGGAGTGGTGGGCGGCTGGTGTAGTACAGCTATTATCTGGGCTCCGGGGTGGAGAGTGATGGAGGAGATGTTGGTAGAGGGAGGGAGGAAGGACCGCTGGCATTGTTTTCACCTCGACATTAGTCAAATTCTGCCAATGTGCGTATGTGCAACTGCCATGACCACTTTTTTGGAAATGAGTTGCATGAGTTCATTTGTATATTGTTGCATTAGTTCATTTGTTTGTGAGTATACGTGTTCTTTTCAGTGTGTGAGTGTCTTTGTGTATATTTTGCCTGTTTGATCATTTGAGGGGGAACAGGTATGTGTAAGCTTGATATGTCTGTAACTGTGTGCTTAGCTGACAGTTTGGGACTTTTTACTGGGAGAATATGAATGTTAATGAAGGGTGTGTGTGTGTGTTTGTCTGTGTGACTATGTTTTGCACATGAAACCAGGTTATTGGGAGAAATCAGGTTAAGGCAGGAAACAGGAGAATGTGTTCACATCTTGAAAACTTTACAGCTGCTCCATAATCAGATTTGTCTCCAACCCACTGTCATAATTTTGATCGGGACTGTCAGACCACACAGTTTTTCCTTACTGTGCGCATGTGTTTGAATCATACAAATATTCTACTTCCCAGTTGTAGGAACTTATTTATTTTAATTTCAGTTTCAGTTTTAGTCTGAGTTTGGATTTATTTATTTTGGATACACGGATGCACTGCCACAGTACTTTCCTTTCATCCCACATCCACTGCTTTCACTGTCATACTTTCTCGGCTCTTTGTTGTGAACATGTGGACATGTAAAATCGCACTAATAAACCTAGTTTAAGTGTATATAAGAAATCAGGTTTCTCCAGTAGCAATGTAACTGTATAAATTTGCTTTTTCTTAATCTGTTTATCAGGAAGAACTGAGTTTACTGCAGAAAGCTGGCAATAACCAGGTTACTGAAGCGCATGTACATACACTCGCTGTTTCAGTGAGCCCCAGCAGTGTCATGTCTTACTCAGACTCTGACACAAAAAGTGCATTCTCACTTACACACATGACAGGCACTCACGAGCAGGCATGCATGGACACAGGAAATAAAGCACATGCTCTTCACTGGCTACAAACTAGCAGAGAATATGTCCATTTCCTCACTGTAGCATGACCTGTGATTGGATGAGAGCCGGCTGTAGTCATTCTATCAGTAGGCCTGGATTTATCAGCTCGTGCTCCACTGTTTGAGCACATTTGCCAGAAAACACTGAGAGAAAACCAGACAGGCAGCCAGTTAGACAGGAAGCGATCCAGCGAAGGAGTGAGGGGTTGCTTGGGATGATTTATGCTTTGTTCAAGAATGCTGAATGAGTTCAGGGTGCACTGCTATTATGGGAACTGACTGAATGGGCATTGCTTACTTTCTCTATCACATATTTTGATTCTCTGAATGATAATATTCAAAATGTCAAAATGGGTTTTTGTTTCCCCATATTATTATGACATGGAACTTCCAATACATCGAGACGCAGATAGAGAAGGAAATGAATCACTGTATGGCCCCAATCTGAATATCTTGTCTGCGCTCTGACAGCCTCCGCCCAGACACACAGTTGGGCAATATGTTGGCGGTTGGTTGCCAAGCAAAAGTGAAAAATTCTTATATGCATCATTGCTCCACTGAACCACTCAAAGCAGAAGTTTCTCAGACTTTTTTGTACATCTGATATGAGTAAAGTGTTTGTGCCAGTTTAAGGGGGAGTTTATGCCAGTTTTGCAGTGTTTCAAAAATCACTACATACGTGGACCACAAATCAGGAAGCCACAGTCATTTTCTGGCTGCTGTCTCACAGTTTCAATTTTCACTTTTGTCTTTCTCAAAGTGCTGCTTTTAAAGTCCTTCAAAGTGAATAGACGGAGGACTCTGTAAAATGAGAAGAGATATTAAATAGATGACTGTGACTTTTTAAAGCAGTCACTGAGCTGCGGCATATGCGAGGCCTAGCAGCAAAACATAGAAGAAACACTTAGTGTAGTGTGTGCACATGCCGGGCACAGACATTTACATGCTGAGTGAGAATGAACTGTGTGCTACTACTTGTGGGTGTGTTTGTTCCTTCCAATAAGAGGTTTGCGTTTGCACGCTTTGGTCTGCGGTGCTTCCCCAATGAGCAGGGGTGACTACTACTGTTGTTGTTTACGTTATCCTCCTTTCCCCTCACTTCCTCTGACAGAGCAAGGCTGCAGCCACGGCTGGGCTACTTCTACTTTTGTAGGTTTCTATTGTTGTGGAGAGGAAGCAATAGCAATTGAATGAGCACTAGTGGCCTTGCCAGAGACAGACAGGTGAGAGCCAGGGCTACAGATGGTGAGAGGAAGTCTGGGAGGACGAGAAACAACCCGGGGATCAAAGACTCAGGGTTTCCCTCGATGACTCTCCTCTCCTCTCTTCTCTCCTCACCTCGCCTGTCTGTCTGCCTGCCTGCCTGCCTGCCTGCCTGCCTCCACTCGCTGTCTGCTTCCTCGCCTGCCCGTGAGTTGTCCTGTCTTCTTGACATGATCAATGGCCCAGGCCTGCAGCGGATTGCCAGGTTTGGGTTCACTCTCCAGTCACCGGAGGAGAGCTCTGTTCCTCTATGTCTTCTGGTGGGCAGATGAAGAGTCAGCTGGAGCTCACCACAGGGATGAGGGGGCACATTTTTTCCACAGATCTGCACTTGACTGTCTGCTTTTTCCTGCGCTAACCATAAAAGGCCAATGACTAAAATCCTTTCATTGAAATGATGTTTCCCTCTCTTTTTAATACCTCCTTCCTCAGGTTTAATTCAAGGACATTGGAAGGAAAGTTTTTTGCTGGGTTCATAGGGGACAGGCAGCTTGGTGGGCAGGTTTGTCTGTTTGAAGCCCACTTGTGTGTTTCTTGACAGGGTTGTGTGGTGCAGGAAAAGGGGGGTGCTTGCTGCCAAATGTTGGCTTGGCTGACTCCATCAAGAAAATATCAAAAGGCCCTTTATGAGGTGCTGTAAAGAAGAAAGGGTGTTTTGAGAGCACCAGCAGACTGCAAGGGTAATTCCACTTTTTAAAATGTGCCCTGAGGATACAGGCTTATCCCACCTGCTGCCTTTCCTGCTCTGCTCTGCTCTGCTTGTACGCTTTCTTTTGGGGGAGCGATAGATAAAGAAGTGTGAAGTGTGTGTGTGTGTTGGCAGGAGTTTGTGTGCCATGTCACATCGTGCCATTCTCAAAAGTCCAGAGTTTTGTCAGTAGCCGCCATGGCACCTATGAGCCAAAACGTTCTACTATACATGTACATCTGCTCTCAGATCATATGTGTGCATCATGTGCACTCACACATGTGTCTGTCTCTCTTTGTGTTTCATGACTTTCTGCTGATTCTGACATAAAGGTGTAAATTCCTGGAGGGGTGTGTGTGTGTGTGTGTGTGTGTGTGTGTGTGTGTGTGTGTTAATGTCTGGTTTCTCACTACTCCTGGCCAGCTTGGTGTGTTTTCACTGCTGAGCCATCTCCTGGTCGGCAGCCGAGTTTTATCATAGACCTTGTTTCAAAAGACAGCTTAGTGCGGCCTCTTTACGGGTGTGTGGGTGTATGTATGTGTGTGTGTCTGTAGGAGCCCAGGTAATGAGCTTTCTGACAGCTGTTGAAAGGCGTTGCAGCTCAGCACCTTTAATGAAAGCATCCCCCCTTCATGTCAACACACACACACATTCCTCCCTCCCTCCTCCCAGCTTTTGACTTCACCACCGTATAAACTATTTCTTTCTCGATTCTAGGCAGGTTTCATTGTGTGTGCTTGTGTAACTCACACAATAGAGACTCGATAGACCTCCCACTTGAAAGCTCGCAGGTGACTCAACTGTGTGCAACAGAGCTTGAACAGAGAAGCAGAATTATTCGACCTGTGGGGAATGAGAGCACATGTAACAAGGTGTAGCAGTAAGGGACACAGAGAAGTTACAAAAGCAGTGACGGAGATCCTCCGGAAAAACTGATACTGAAAAGAGGAAGGAAATGAATCTGTTGTGTGGGACCTTGTAGCAGAAGCCTCAGAGGGATGGCAGGAAGACGTGGGCAGAGAAACAGAGAGAAGGAGAGTGAAACTTGCTGGCACCACTGACAAGGGTGTGGTACTTTCTTTTCCTCTTTTATGAAGCCCAGTTCTTCATGAAACCCGTCGGTGCGTTGATGGTCACTCAGTGTGCACCCTGTCGTGCTGTAGCCTCTGCCATGAGGTAGAGGACCAAGGGCACCCTCGATGGCCCCACCTAGTGTGCCAGCAAGTCTTCCAGCCCACTGTTCACCATCCTCTCTCAATCTGCTCCCCTTCTGCCACTACTGTCTGCCCAATACCCACTCCCCTTTTCACAGTGAGCCCTACTGTGTGCCCCTCTCTCACACGCTGCCTCCAAGTCTCACACACTCTTTTACTGCTCAGTGCATTCGACAGAAACACGCAAGCTTTGTAGTCTGTTTAATGAAGGTAGAGATGGAGACAAAGGCCCCACATGCCCATGCTTGCAGTAACACGAACAGGGGGAAAAAAAAACATGAACACAATGTGCCACACACAGGAGGATATCTTAATGGGGAACAGTAGAACTCACTGGCACACTGTTACGAACAGTCCCGCATTTGCAAATCAAATAGAGGCAACAGTGAGTGGGCCTCGCTGCTGACACGCAAACGACATAAACACAGAGAGGAACACCTACAAATATGTGTGTGTGTGTCACTCACTCATGTACTGTACTGTATATACCCTGTCCTCTCACAGAAACAGCTTGTGCATTCGCTCTCACATGCCAAGACTAGACTTCTGGAACAGAGTCCCACCGAAGATTCAATCACACCAACAAGTCACGTAGTCAAAATGTGCAGGCCTATTGTGAAAGAATACTTGTTACCCTGCCAGAATGTCATATGCTGCTCAGTTAAAAGGAGTGTGTTGCAACACAAAACACAAGCCGCATAGTCAGGCCTTTGCTCACATACATTAGAAATACTCCCCTTTCCAGTTGGGTGAACAACAGGCACCTTTATTGTTGCCAGAAACTCCCTTGTTTCTCTATATTATGTCTTCCTGCTCTCTCCTATTGTATCTGTTGAACCTGAAGGGACGTTGATTGGCCCAGTTGACTTGACCTAGAATTTAATGTAATTGACCCAGTTGAAGTCACCTTCAGCTAAACAGCTATTTCTGTCATGTGCACTTACATTTCACTCCTAATGAGGTTGCGGAAGATGATGTACTACGCATCCCACACAGGCTGAATCACTTCAGTGTAATGTAGTGGTGGGCGGATTGTTGTGTGTGTTTGCTAGTTTGTAGCTTTTGAATATTATCCTCCTGTGTGCGTGTGTGTGTAGTTTGTAGGCATTGAATAGTATCTGTGTGTATATATGACCAGGGGATTAGGCCTGGTCAGTGCAGCTGGGCCACTTGAGCACAGAGAGCATTGAGAGAAGGGATTAGGGAGTAAACTGATACTTAGCAGGAAACGAACAGTGGCTACTGATAACTCAACTATCCCTCCTTCTTGCCTCTCCTACCCTCTTCTCCTCCCCCAACAACAGCAGCCACCCACCTATCCCACTCCTCTCATTTCATCCGTCCGTCATCGCCTCACAGGCCTCGGCCGGCGGATTGTCATGCAAATGGTGCCCCAGGCCTCGGAGCGCTGATAAGGAGGGCCTCTCATTTCACAGGGCTTTGTTTTCTAAACAGTGATGAGCTGAGTTGAGGAGACTGGGGAAAGGGGCTCAGGGCGGCTGCCTGAATGGGCCCTCTTACAGTGGCGCCCTGGGGTAAGTGGTGTGGGGGATTTGGATGGAGCGGGCTGAATGAGGCGAAGTCTGGGAGGCGGGCACAGGAGTCATGTTCTCTGGCAGGAACCAGGTTCAACGTGTTGACGGAGACTGATGTATTTTCTCTCTCCGCGCTGTCTGAGTTTTCTTCAGGATGGCCTTTCTCTCTTTGGCTCGCTTTCTTTCTCCATTTAGATGGTGTCAGTCAGTGTTCGTTACTTGACGCCACATATGGTTTGTCCTTTTCTAAGGGGTTGTCAGCGCTCAGTCTGGAGCCTCATTTGCTGCTGTTATTATTGCATAAACACAGAGGTTCATGGCACGTTCAGAGGGTTTCTGCTCTCCCACTGACCCTGCTGCTTTGTTACATTCTGGCCAAGGAGATATGAGAACTGCTGTAGGAACATTCAGCGGGCGTAAACTTCAGGTTTTAGATTGATTTGCACATTTGGCTTTGGGATTGCTCTTAAAACTAATGGAAAACATCTTTGCCTCCAGCAAAGTAAGGCTTTCAAAGGAGGAATTTGAATGCAGATTGTGAATAGTCAAATATAAAAAATACATATGAAAAACAGATGTTTGAGCAGCAGGCAACAAATGAAAAATGTCTGACATATTTCTGTTACTATCATTAATGAGGTAGTAGCTGGCCAGTCACAGCAGCTGTAGCCAAAGTGGTAGTAATGGTCAGCTTGGTCTTGAACAAGACTTGCCCTTAGGAGCAACTGTGTCCTCTCCTCCCCCTTTCCCCCCTCTGCCCCTTTCTCTGTTTTTTATCAAATTCCTCTTTTTATGCCCCCTTTTTTTTCTTCTTTTTGAAGTCTCCCCTCTCTTGTAAAAAGCCAAGCTGGTGGTTTTTGCCTCAGCCTTGGGTGTGAGAGAGGGGAGGAGGGGGGTTGTAGGTTAAGTTTAGGCTAGTGCTCTGTGCTTTCCATTGAAGGTGCTGGGGGGGAGGTGGGGGCAGTAAAAGTTAGAATTTTAGAGCCTCCCTGTTTTTTATTTTATGATTGGCTTTTTTTACGGGCTGGGAGCTACAGCTGGTGGTGTGAATAGCTGCCCAAGGTGACCGAGTCCCAATAAAGTGTAGGCCAGCCGGGCTGGGGCCTCCAGTCCAGCCATGGGACTGCCTTTATAGGCCGCCTTACGAGCCTAGGCCTCTATTAAAACCTGGCAGGGCTGCACTGAGGAATTTAGGGCCAGGAAACAAGAGAAAAATAGGGTTTGTGTGTCAGGGGGTGGTGGGATGCAGAGTTGGGAGGGGGTTGAAGTTTGAGGGGTGACCAAGGGTGAAAGTTGAAAGAAGTGCTGTTGGATAAGGGGGAGTCAACATGTGTGTCTGTGAGTTTGTGCAGGCTAGCATGTGTGACGAGGGTCTGGTTGTATGTGTGCGCAGCGGCTTATGTTTCTCAGGGGAAGTATGGAATCCATAAGCTGCACACTCGGACATTCAAAGGAGCCTATACAGGTTCCACTTTGGAATATAGCAAAGTTTAATGTAGCGTAACAAGTATGTGACTTGAAGTAGCGCTGACGTCACATTTGTGTTCCAGTTTGAGAAGTAGTCTTTGCACCAGGTTTGCACGCATGTGGGTTTGACATGCGTCTGCTGTATGCGTGCTAGATGTCATCGTGAGCTATTGTCAGTCTGTGGAATGACGAAGAGCCAGCTTTGACTCCTGGCTGAAACAGCTCACTCTGTTACCTGGCCTTATCAGAGAACCTGTCAATCAGTTGCACTCTTGCTTACCTGCTGTAAAAAACAGTTTTGTCTCTGCTGTCAGACAGTCATCCTTCCACTGTTTCTCTGTGTTTACACAGAAAAATAATCTCCCCAAATATGCACCTAAGTACTGCCCCTCAGGGTTGTAATTGGTGCCTAGTGATAGAAACTGTTGCCTGTGGTTCATAGTATGTTCCTCTTTCTATCAGCCACTCTCTCTAATCTTATCAGTCTTCACCCACAGAGAGAGGAGTTAAAAAAGAATGTGTGATAATGTATCTCAATTAACTTCTAGGCATTATTTACCAGCTGAACACAACTGTTTCTCAGCATCTCTTGCTGGCGTCACAAATCGACACTAATCAGTTAGAAAAGAAAAAGGAAATGCTGTCAGCTGTCATATCATGTTTGAATGCTTTAGACACGCCGTGACTGTCCACATCTGCAATATATGTTGACAAGTGCACATGTGACATTTCAGACTGCGCAATAGCTGTAGGACAATGATTTGTGACAAATCATGTGCTCATGTGCTCTGTTGTCTTTTTTTTTTTTCTTCTTGTCCATAGCGGTGGAGACCCAGAGCACCAGCTCAGAGGAGATGGTACCCAGTTCTCCATCTCCACCTCCCCCACCTCGGGTCTACAAGCCCTGCTTTGTGTGTCAGGACAAGTCCTCAGGGTACCACTATGGGGTCAGCTCCTGTGAGGGCTGCAAGGTGAGAAGAACCTGCCGGAGCTTAGCCTGAGCCAAGCTCTTCTTCGTCCAGATTTATCACATACATTTAGAAAAATGCTGGGTTGCAAGAATTATTAGTTACATGCCTTTGCATCCCAATAATAAGAAAAGAGCCATGATGATTCACTACTTTCACTTCTGTAATATTGGTCAGATTATAGTATGAAAAATGAGAAATGGAATGATTGAGAAGGAAGAAAGTGAAAAGGCCCTATTGTCAAAATGCAAAGATTTAGAAAACAGTGTTTCATTTTCCTGTTTCTGGATTCAAATGAGAAGAAAGCTGAACAGAGTTAAAAGAAGAGATTTGATGACTTCACTATAATACATAATCTCTCTCTCTCTCTTGCCCTTTCCCCTTTTGTCTCTTGCTTCCTGATGCTCCAGGGTTTCTTCCGCCGCAGTATCCAGAAGAACATGGTGTACACCTGCCACAGAGACAAGAACTGTCAGATTAACAAGGTCACACGCAACCGCTGCCAGTACTGCAGGCTGCAGAAGTGCTTTGAGGTCGGCATGTCCAAGGAAGGTGAGTCCCCCAGGAATGAAGTCCCAAGGCACAGACAGAACCACTTCCAAAACATGGATATTCACTCACATACACACCCAAGAACATGTGTGGACACACATACACAAGGTGACAGATGTTACCTTTGCGTATCTTTTTATTTATTAATTCTACTTTACTCGGATCAGATTTTTTCACCGGCAAAAGAAAGATCTGACCTGATTCACACAATGTGACTTGTGACTTATTAATCTATTAATGCTCACCTAGGCACTCTGGGAAACTATGCAGCAGAGAGAAAGAAGCAGATGATGAGCCTTCCAGGGGTGGTGATCGGGGCGAGGCTGAGCACTGTACCAATCATATGACTAATCGCTTTACGAAATGATTCTGACTTCCTGTTTCACCACAAAACCTCACCCCTCTGGCCTACACAGACACTGCTTTCATTCATAGAGACAACAAGGCAGAAAACAAGATTCTGAGTTTTGACAGAGATATAATGTTGGCACGATTCATGCTGTTTGCGGAATCAAAGACCCAGTTTTGTGCCCTATTTAATTTGACCTTCTGTGTGTGTAAGCAGCAGTTCCTTGCCCTTCACAGAGCCCGTGGGACATGTATGTGGGTGTAATGTTTGTGTGGGATGTGTGTTAAGACCGGGATCACATTGTGCCTCTGCTATTACTGGATATCCTGAGAGGAAGGAAAGTATGGGAGGAGGAGGGAGAGGAGGCAGAGAGGGAGAGAGTAGAGGACTGGCTTATGTGCACCGGTCAAGTGGATAGAGAGATGGACAAGGAAGAGAGCGGGTGATAAGAAAGAGATAGCCAGCGTCCGTGCCGTGCTAAAGGAAATATGTTAATACTGTTAAGAGCAACCTCAGTTGCAACTGAGTTCTGGTTTCCACTAGCAAGCACAATGTCCTTGACAGTAGTAAAAGATACAGAGCATGAGTGATGTTTTTACATGTGATCACAGATAGTGAAGAACATTCTGTAGCTTATCTCTGACACAGCACAAGAAAAAGTTTGTGAAAAGTAATGTAAAATCTTTCCTCTATTTTCTTGTTTTTCTTTACATAGCGGTGCGTAACGACAGAAACAAGAAAAAGAAAGATGTGAAGGAGGAGGTGGTGCTTCCAGAGAGCTATGAGCTAAGTGGAGAGCTAGAGGAGCTGGTCAATAAAGTCAGCAAAGCTCACCAAGAAACTTTCCCGTCACTTTGCCAACTTGGCAAATACACCACCGTAAGTCACACACACAGACAGACAGACACACACACTCACACACACACACATACGCCTAACACTCACTGTGTGTAGCAACAACAAAGCTATGCCGTCACTGAGGGTTTCCAAATTGCATGCAAAGACGTAAATTCACCGTAGCTTTCCCGACATAGTGATGGCATAACTAATTCAGTTCCCCATTAAGCCATCTGTGTGGCCCCTGAATGATTGATGCAACATGTAAATGGATTTTTTTTTTCTTGATTGATGCAAAATGTAAATGTGTTGTGAGGCTCGGACAGGACGTGCTCGCCTGATGCAAACACAGTTGCATACTACTCACTGTCGCAACATTCTGATCTGTGGGTGTTTTTGTGTATGTCTTCAGAACTCCAGCTCAGACCACCGTGTCCAGCTGGATCTGGGTCTATGGGACAAGTTCAGTGAGCTCTCCACCAAATGCATCATCAAAATTGTGGAATTCGCCAAGCGGCTGCCGGGTTTCACCACCCTCACCATCGCTGATCAGATCACTCTACTCAAGTCAGCCTGCCTGGACATACTGGTGAGGAACCACTGTCTTTGTTTTTTCCTCCCTACAAATAAATGACTGGACAAAAAGAAAAACAGTTCATTCTGAGATGATGAAATACTGGCATCTGGTGGTAAAAGTTGGTAGTGCAGGAGGGTTTGCCCAAATTATATTGAGCCTTCTCTATGTTGGGTATGAAAATAGTTACACACAAATAGGATAACACAGCTGTATTGTAATTGAAGATATTTTTCTGCTGTGGAGAAACTTTCTATATCTCCTTAAATATTTAATATTTAATAGAATATTAAGCTCAGTGCTCACAAAGTTTTCCATCTTCTTTTGCTCACACAGATGCTGCGGATCTGCACACGCTACACTCCAGAACAGGACACTATGACCTTCTCAGATGGCCTGACTCTGAACCGGACTCAGATGCACAATGCCGGCTTCGGACCGCTCACAGACCTGGTGTTTGCCTTCGCTGGCCAGCTTCTACCCCTGGAGATGGACGACACAGAAACTGGCCTCCTCAGTGCCATCTGCCTCATCTGTGGAGGTACTGCAGCTTGTATATTCACTGACTATCAGTTGAAAAGAGGAAGTGGCTTTAGTAAATCTGGGTTTCAGCATTTATGTGTCTGCTTTGAGTGGATTAGTAATAAAACAAGAGCTAAATAGTTGTTGTTATGTGTAAAAATGATCTCAAAGATTAAATAAAGCTTTTTGGAAATTGATTTATTTATTAACAGAAAATTTATAACTCTGGTAAACAACTGAGAATATTGTGTGCTTTCTGCATCCCTCATCAGACCGTATGGATCTCGAGGAGCCACAGAAAGTGGATAAGCTGCAAGAGCCTCTACTGGAGGCTTTAAAGATCTACGCCCGCCGCCGTCGGCCCAACAAACCCCACATGTTCCCCCGCATGCTCATGAAGATCACCGACCTCAGGGGCATCAGCACCAAGGGTCAGTAGTATGAACTATGAGTAGTTCTGAACAAATTCTGATTCTTGGAAAAGGTCTGACTGCTGTCATAACAAATTTGTAACACACACACACAAACAAACAAACTTGAGCCAGACACTGAATACTCACAAGTTTCAGTCATTTGGTGTTTTATTTGTGTTCTCTGTGTGGCAGTGAAGCATTTTTAAAAAAAAAGACATGATAACTAATTATCTACCATCACCATATTTTCTCTGTCCAGGCGCGGAGAGAGCCATCACTCTGAAGATGGAGATCCCAGGGCCAATGCCTCCTTTGATCAGGGAAATGCTTGAGAATCCAGAGGCCTTCGAAGACCAACCAGAGTGCAATGACAGCCCACCGCCTCCGCCGCCGCCGCCACCTCCACCGCCAGCCCTCGTCCTGAAGCAGGAGGCCGAGGATGAGGACGACAGCTGGGCCACAGAGAATGGCAGCGAGCCATCGCCGGAGGAGGAGGACGAGGACGACGATGACGACGTGGGGGATGAAGAGCGAGACAGGGGCTCGGACAGTGACGGGGAGCCCTGGGGGGTTCTCGACGCCATAGATGGCTCGAGGAAAGGCCTTGCTGGGAGGGCACAGTGAACTTTGAAATTTCATACATACATACATACACTGATTCATGCACACACACACACATACACACACACACACACACACAGACATACGACACAACCTCACTCTCTCCCACCTCAAGAAAATGCTGGCCTTCCCATCCTTTACCCCTTCTCTCTCTCCTTACTGCACATGATTGTGTTCTCCACAGCGGAGCACAGCAGAGCCTTATGTGTACAGACACTTCTAACTCAGGCCACATGGTCCATGACAAGGAACTACAGAAAGATAAAGTAAAGGAGAGATGACAGGAAACCATATGAACTCCTGGCATAGCCAAGAGGGAAGTTAATGCGACTTGAGAAAGCTAAATGTCTCTTCTTTTTTTTTTTTCCACTATTGTTGTTTATATCTGAATAGGGGAACGGCCAAACCAGACACCAGAACTGAGCAGTTGATTCCGATGGATTACAACAAGCACATTTCTCAAAAGAAAACAAGAGTACAGGGCAAAACCAAATCAAGTATGCTAATCTTTGTTTTTGTGGTTATTGCTTTTGAATATTGTTTTCAGCTTTTCTTTTCTTTTTTTTTCAATTTTATGAATAAGTCCATACATATCTATATACCATTATATTTTTGTCTTTTATTTGTTATTCTGGTTTTATATATGAATCCTTTTAGACACGTTTTTTTTTCTTTGAAGAGCTTTCCTGAGAAGATATTCAGAGGGAAAGAAGGGTAATCAGAACTGGCTGGGTCTTCCTTAACAGCTACATATGCTTAGCTGGGGCTTTTTTGGGCACTTTGGCTCACTGTGGATGTCAATGATAATCAACCCAGAGGACTATTGTTATGTTGCAGTGACTTATCAGTTTCTGTTATCAGGGAATTGGCATTATTCTATTTTTGCTCTCGTTGCAGCCAACATACGCTGTCAATGCGGAAAATAAACTTTGTGCCAAAGTTAGGAAAAGTCATCTTTGGAGCATGAATTTGACTACTGGCAGGGACTCCAGCCATGATCCAGCGCTCACTCACACCATGCACTAACACAAAAAAAAAACACACCCTCCATCTATATACACACACACAAACACACACATACAAACACACTCCTTTCACTCTACCCTCAGCTGTTAGCAGATGTGCCGACCTGGCATTGAGTGCCCGGACATAGATTTACACTTGACCGTATATGTAGCACTTTTGTGATCCTCTATTCAAGTAAGGCACATCTCGTCAGCTGAGAGTAGATTCTAACATCTGTGAGCTTATATCTCCATCAGCATGTCCGAACGATGACAGCATATTGAATACAATCAACCTTAGAGCACTCCCCGATGATGTCAGTAGACAAATACACAAAAAAAAAAAAAACATCCACACATCGTAGCAACATATGCGTCATTACAACGATCAAAGACATATGCAAGTCTAAAGCAGGAATCCTTATGGAAGATATTTTGGAATCAGACTCAGGGCTTTTCAGTAAGGACCAAACCCTAGCTGCTTGCAGGCACGCTAGAAACAGGCAATATTTATGTGTGTATTCTTCACTCAGTTTTGATCGGCTCAACCCCTCTGCGTATACATAGAAGGTGACAAGTCTGAACAACAGCATGGATGCCAGTCTGACTCTCTTAAAGGGGTGAGCGGGGGGAGTGGGGGGGGGGGGGGGACAAATCATCACCGTCATCATCATCACTGCCCCGCCTGTTCTTGCGCGCTGGCATCCATGCAGCAAACTGCCTTCTCATCCCAAAAGCCATTATATCATCTTGTCTTCTTGTGTATACGGTATCCTCACTTCTCTTTAAACGATCTGCGGAGGATTATGTGTTCTCATGTATCATTTCTATATTGCCAAAACGTCTCACTAGGCGATCAGCTGGGAGAACGCAGCTGATACACAGTACAGAGGTTTTTTTTCTGTCTCTCTTTGAAGCAATATGAACATTCTTTCTGTAGTTGGTGAGAGGTCCCATCTTCTGAATATGGGCAAGTCTCCTCATTTTGAGTTGTGCGCGAGTGCGTGTGTGTGTGTGTGAGTGAATGTTTGCGTGTGTGCGTGCGCGTGTGAATGCTTTAACATGTTTTCAGTCATAGGATGAATGTCCTCGGTATGGTGCTGTCACACATGAAACTTGTGTGATGACCTCATCCCTTCTCTCTCTGCTGGGCTGTCATGATGTTAATGATGGTAATGCAGGCAGAATATTGAGATTATGTTGTTTTTTTTGTTTTTTTTTTGTTTTTCAACATGGCCAAGGTGTTGTCTACCCTCTGTTTATGTCAACTCTTGTCATACAAAGAAAAGCCATATAAACAGTAAGAGGCACAATAAACTACTTTTGTGAGATTACTGGACTTTTTTTGTGTTACTTTATCATGTAAAAATGTCTTTCATGTTTAGAAATTTCACTCATACAGGCATGATATTTACACAATCCTCCAACACAGTAAAATAATAGCTTTGAGTGAATATAATCCGGCATTATGAGGATGCATCAGTAGAGGGAGCTCTTGCACCATGACTGCAGGGTGTACTGCATGCAGCAGGGTTCGCCCCTGCATGGATATGGAGGATAAGAGCAATGCCTTCAGGTCATGCAGAGCTGTGGGTGCGGAGGCTAATAAATCACAGCCTCCTGCTGAACAAGGACATCAGATAAAGGTCTGTTCGTAAGATTTGTTCACTCTGCAGTTGGAAGAGTGCAGGTGTAAAAGATAAATCGCAGACTTTCTTGTAGTTTTGTCTCAAGATAGTTAGATAGAAAGTCAAACAGTAAATCAGTCAATTATGATTTATTTATTGGAATTTAAGAAAGATGGATACGGAACACAGAAAAAAATAGTCCACCTGAGATACACCACAACACAACAAATGGAAAAATATATTTAAAAAACAATGAATTGAAAATATATTTTAAGTGAAAACCAGATACATTTTAGATACATTAGATGAAACATCAGATATATGAGATATTAGTCATGTGCATATCAGAGATCTGCAAACTGATAGTGATGCTTCCAGCCAAAGAGTCAGTACATGGTCCCAAAAGGACTCAGATTTGATTGAAGTTATGTTCAGAGCTGCCAAAGTGATATTTGATCTTGTAGAAGATCAAGCATCTTAAACGCAAAACTGAGTCTGTTTTGGTCACATGCTATAGCTGCCATCAGAGATTTGACTACTGATCTGTGAAAAATGAAAGTACATCGGGGCCTTAAACTCAACGTCAGCACATTTGTCAGGACATCTCTGGAACCTGAAAATAATTGTTCAAAGCACACATGAAACAAGCAAATGAATAAAACAAATAAACCCTAGTGATGGCCTTATTTTTTTTTCAGATTGGCTTTGTAAACGTCACCAATAATCAAGATTTATAAATTTATCACAACTTTTATAAGACCTATCTTGGCACTCTCACTGATCAGATCACGTTCTCTTGATATCCCGATAAATTCTCTAAAGAACAGACTGAGAGTAAACATCTTTTTCTTTTTTTTTTTTGTGCAGGGCACCGGTGTGGGATACTAATGCCTCACCTTGATTTTATTAATAGAGAGTCTGAGAGAGAGAGAATCAGAGGGTGATAAACAGAGATGAGATTCTATCAATTATATGATTGCTTTAATTAACTATCATTAAAGACAGATCAATAACGCCAGATTGGAATTAAAATAAGGTCCATACATTATACACTGTTTTACAAGGAACAATCAAATGGCCTCATATACTGAGCCCAGGGAAGGTGTTGCCATGGGAACCCATGGGAGGGTTTGGGTGTGCTTGGGGGAATTTAAAGGAGCCGGGCAGGATTTCTATATACTCATCCTTCCACATCAATGATGCTTGATTAACTAATTACTTGAGGTGGGAAGACTTATTCACTGGAAATGAAAAAAAGGATGGAGATGTAATAACTGAGGCCCCTGGAAAAAGGTAGAAATGTACAATGAATTAATAAAGGGTATCTCGCTTGTAATATCCTGGCAGCCACAGGACATCAGTTATTCACAAAAAATAGTAAAGAATCCATAAAAGTAGGTCATGAGCGCATACCACAGAAATTCATTCGAATATTTAAACCCAGAGAGAGACGCTGCTGCACATCCCGCTGAGTTTGCCTCCGACATGAGCAAACTGCACTGGCGCTTTAGTCAACACACACAAGAGAGATAATGGAGCAGCAGAGCCTGACTCCTCAGAGAGTGATCAGGAGGATAAAGCTCAGTGAACCCAAGTGCTCCTGGCATCAGTTAAGGAGGAAGGGCCCGGGCTCAGGGTGTGATAAAGGCAGAGAATGGAGGTGCATGTGACCTGCGCTTGATGCGATAAAAAAAAACTGCAGGGTCTTTCGATGTGGACCCAGAGCTATAAACATGACAGAAAGGCGTATATGTCACGTGCTGGATGCATGGAGTCGGGAGCAGGGTCATATTGTGAAACATCACATCATTTACCGTGCGTCTTCTGCTTGGGACAGAACAGACAAAAAGGACATGTTCATCATTTGTTACATATGCAGCGAATCCATGGAGGGTTGGGAATCAGTCAAGGGAAGAGAAGGGAGAGGTGAGGAGAAGGTGAGAAACGTTTTCAAGTGCAAAGATCATAAATTTAACACCTTCCCCGGTACGAGCAGAGAGACAGGCGGGCAATCTTGAAGAAAGGGTAATGGAGAAAGTGATGAAGAAACGGGTAAAGGTATCTGTGACAAGAGTGAGAATGGAAGGTGTGCCGGCAGGAAGGTAAATGAAGGGAGAGGAAGAGGAAATAAACAAGGCCAGGTAGAGGAAGGGGTGATTTGGGCAGGGGAGCTAGAGCTTGGAGAAGGCAGGCAGGAATCGGGGTCATAAAAACTAGGAGATGTGTTCTGGCCTCTGGGTCTTCATATCTTTTACATTTCTAATTAAAAGAGATAAAGAGTGAGGGAGTCATCAATCCCACAGTGATTTCCCAGTTAAGGTTTTAGAGGGGGCTGTAAACTAGGCAGCCCGGCATCATTGATTTTATAATTAGCTATCGTCACCCCAGACTTAAGATGGAGGGAGTGTGGTAGAGGGGCAGGAGGAGAGTTTAAAAGCGGGAGCAGGAGACTGCCAGAGGAGCAGGGAGGCACAAGGATGAAGAGGAGGTCAGCCCTGAGGGGGGACTGATGGAGAGCCAAAGGTGAGTAGAGAGAGAAAGAACCAGAATGAGAAATGTATCTGATAATGAGCCAAAAGGGAATAGACTATATAGCTGCGTGAAACGAAATGGCGTAGTTAATTACCAGTGAAATGTCATGCGAGGATCAAAATATTGCCATGATCTTTGGCCAGAAAAAGACACATTAGAACCAATAATGGATACATAAACCATTTTATTATACAGAACCCCGCCCAAACCCTGTTACATGACTGATAAGAAAATACACAGTGGTGTATATGTGGGATAACCTTCACACACACACACACACACACACACACACAAAACTTCGAAAACAAACCATAACCGCCGGAGCTTTATTGCAATGTGCGACAGTGTGCCTGACGAGGAGCACTCGCACTGGAGCTCTCAGTGGATCAACAAAAAAATAACTTCCCCAAGACATAAAGTCAAATTACAACCACAAACAAGGACTATGGAGAATACATGTAGTGTGCTGTCTTCTGGGAAAGAATACCAGACTCCTCAAAACATTCTATATATGGAGAATCGACATGTAACCAGCAAACCTATAGTGACACAAGGTAAATGAGAGGTTGGGCAGACATTTACTACAAAACCTGCTGAAACTCCTCTCATAACGTCTTTAATAATCCTGTTCCTGCTGAAGCTGTTTAAACATTAAAATCTATTTCTTTTGCAGATCACTGACACACTTCTACCTTAAACTGGTCATGCTGGTATCGTTCCCTTTCATTAACACCGACATCTCGCAACAAAATACCTCAAATATGAAATCTTAACAGAGTCAGTATTTAAAAGTAGTAAATAAAAAACAAAAAAAGTGTAGATAACATATGCGTAAACACAACACACAATGGTAATGATTAAGATAACGATGACAGGACACACCTGACACATTGTTAAGTATCCATATATATCAACTTTTTCATCTAAAAACTCTTCTATAGTAAAAATAGGGTGCAAATACAGCAGATAAAATCAAGCATCAAAGTGTCTAGCAAATTTTCTTAGCCAAGCACGGAAAATTGTCACACATTTTGCACAAACAGTTGTGTGAAAAACCAAAAACACTTATTTCAAACTAAACCTGAATATAGTTTCATTGCAGCATAACTCAAGTTAATTATAAATAGAAAATCATGAAAAATGCATACAGTATTGATTAAAAGGTAGGCAGCCATTTTTTTTTTTTTTATTAGGCGGTACATTGCCATCGGGCTAGGGGAAAATACCAACACCATGTCATGATGTCAGGATCTATAAATGTGATTAATCTTTGATAAGACTCTTATTTAATTATTTTAGGCACAAATTTAAAACTGCTTGTAAGTGTGAATTAAAGATTTCTGTACAATACAAACTGTAATAAAGACTAAATATCCAAATGACCAGCTAGTAAATTAGCATTTCAATAGTTATGACATGTAAAATCCAGGATCATTAAAGTAAAAATTGCATCTATAGTGAAAAGCTTATGATGATTAACATTATAATAATAATGATATGAAATTATTGAAGTAGCAAGTTGCATCTGGCATCTATCTTAATAGACTTTAAACAATCTGTTCAATAAGCTTTCTATTTCAAATCCCTGTCCATCTTAGAGAGCCTCTGCATCTCTAAATCTCCTGAACTGCCTGTGATAACAATCAGCCGCTAATGCGTACAAGAAAGTGCATATCAAATCTTAGTTCTGAGTAAATGGAGGAGAAATATGATGCCATAGACCTACGTTACTGTGATATAATTCTAGCATGATGCTGTATCTTTACTTTATGCTGCCATGAATAGCGTTCAAAGCGGCTACGGAAGAAATTTAATGCTGGAAGAGACTTTTGCCATGATCTTCAGTGGAGCTAAGCCTGCACAAAACGTCATAATTACAGTGCCTGTCATGACTCCTAATCACAAATGTCATAAAAACGACATAATATCCATCGTAAAGCTCTCGACATAGCAATGATTCAACAGAAATCATTCCGCTACAGCCTGCAAACTCTCAAATGCCAGAGCCCGTGCCTAAAAGCCCGCCGTTTCAAACTGTGCAACAGTCTTATGTCAGTCATAAACACGGTGTTGACCTGCCTCCACAAGCATTATGTCATGCCTAACAACCAAACAGCTAGGGCAACAACACAACAGTCTAGATGGGGAAAAAAACCAAGGTTCACGGCAGATACGAGGTCAATTGCATATCAACATTTTGTCTGTGTAGTGATAGAGCTGTATGTGTGCTTGTTAGTGGAAGTAATGCGGAAACACACCAACTCCAAGAAAGTCCCCCTCCTCTTTGTGATCATTTGCCGTGGCCGTGGGCCGGATGTCCACTGGTTACCATAGCGAGGTGTCGGCCAGATCACTGGAGGAAAGAAAGACAGAAAGCAGAGTGTGCGTGTGTGAAAAACTGAAAGAAACACACATTCTGGTTGAAAGAGGTTAGACTGAAGGAGTGGCTGAGAGGGAGAGCGAAGGCTTTAATGATGCTGAAAATTGGCCCGTGACTGTGGTACACCCCTCAGGTAAATCATTGCTACAGCTTGCTGTCAACTTATCTGTCCCCTTGTCCTCCCATCTCGCCCCTCCATTGCCCCGGCTCTGTCTTGCACAGTCTCCCCCTCCTCACCCTGACTCAACTTCTTTTACGACCACATATTCAAAACTTCCATCTTCCAGCCATACTCACCCTGTCACCATAAATAATTGGTCGCATGTGTCTGTGTGCATTAGCAAGCATTGAATTCATTGTGTGCGCCTGAAACCAATTCTGTATAAGACCAGAGATGGAAAGTAACTACGTAGATTTACTCAGGTATTCTGCTTAGGTGCAAATTTAAAGTATAAGTACTTTTTTTATTCTTCCATTTTGAGATACTTTATACTTTTATTCTTCTATATTTCAGGGAGAAATATGATACTTTTCTACTCCACTGCATTTCCCTGGTGCCTGTGTTCACTAATTAGTTTGCAGAGTAAGGTTGTACACATAAATCAAGTCATGAGCTCATAAAATATGATGCATTGCTGGAGTTTAAACCAGCCAGCGTGACAGGCAGAAATTTGTTGGCTTGTTTGTTTGAAAGAAATGTTCATTTTAATGTGCAGCCAGTAATGCAAATCTCACTTTTTAAACATTAAATCTTCAACTGCGCATGATTTGTTGTGATTGTCTTATCGTCACATGTTCGGTAATGTCTTGGGAATGCATGCTGACCTTAATGATTCAATATATTTTGAGTGAAGTATGTCCGTGTGTCCACATTATCTCTGCACTTTAGAAGCTATAACACTAGCGTTTAATAAAATAGTTGCAACATTAAATGCTTCAAAGTGTTAATGCAACTATAACAATGTAACAGTGTGAAAGACAGCGGGTGATGAAAGAAGAACTACAACAATATAAAAATACTGTTACAAATAGAGGTCCAGCTTCAAAATCCTGCTGTACTTAAAAGTACCGAAGTATTATCAGCAACATGTGCTCAAGTATCAAAATTGGAAGTACTCATTACACAGAAAAATGGCTCCTGTGACTGATATAATAAGACATATTACATTATTCGATTAATACTGATGCAACAATTTTAAGCAGCATTTTATTCCTGTACCTTGTTGAATTAAAGCTACTTTAACTACTTTATATACAGTAATTTAGTCCAGTGGTTCCCAACCTAGGGGTCACGCCCCCTGCAAAGGGTCATAAGATAAATCTGAGGGGTTGTGAGATGATTAATGGGGTAAAAAAGTTCTGTCACACAAACAGAAACACTAGATAATTTTACTTCTTTGAGCCTTGAATAGTTATTTAAATGAAAGCATCTGAGAAGTTTAGAGGTGAAATCTCTCTTTTTTGTGGAACTGCTGACAACTCATAAATATTTGAAACATGACAAATGGCCCCAACTAGACACTGCTTTTTTGTAAAGGGTCACAAGCCAAACAGATTTTGAAATTTTATCAGGAGTAAATAATTTCCTTCTGGAAGTTAGTGGAGTATAAAGTTCCATAAAAATGGAAATACTCGTGTAAAGTACATGCGTGTCAAGATTGTACTTCAGTAAGGTTCTTGAGTAAATGTACTTAGTTACTTTCTATCTCCTGAAAGTGACAATTTGTACTTATGACATTTTTGTACATTGTTCTGCAAATACTAATATACTTTTACATTGGTAAAATTGTGAAAGCAAGACATTTAATGGAGTATTATACATGTGATAGTTGAGAATAATGGATTTCAGTACTTCAGTCCTCCTCCTCTATACATGTGTATTTTTTGTGTAATAGTGTGTGTTGTACCTGAGAACAGTGTCCGTGTGTTCAGGCAGCAAAAGTGCTGTCTCGTCTCCAGAGCTGTGCCTTCCACACTGAAGTGTATCAGATTCCTCCTCCTCCTCCTAAACACCAGACATCAACACACACACACACACACACACACACACACACACACAGACACTTAACACATATCCATGTCCAGCAGCTATTACAGTCTAATAACTTGCAAACTAGCAGCCTAATTGCTTCTAGGGGGATAATGTCTATATCAAACGATCCACTGCCCATGTTTAAATGGTGTGCATGGCTATCAGCATGAGGACATAGCTCATTTTCAGTATCACATATAATTACACTATGGTGGCGCTGAACGCTTCAGATAGCTTGTCTCACCGAATCAGAGCTGTGCGCCAGAGTGTCGGCTCCAGCCTGGTGTGGCGAAGAGAGAGGGGCCGGCTGGTTGATGACCACCGCACTCCTCTCCACCTCCCTGGGGGAGGGGGGAGGGGTAGTGAGGAGCAAGGAGTTAGACTGGCCCTGCTCACACAGACTGTAGTGTCCCAGAGGTCTTGGTGGACGGAGGGGCTGCAGGGCTTCTGGGTTCTCATCCTCAGAGTCAGATAACGCACTGTCTGGACGCCCTGCCAGATAAAAACATCAGCAAAGAAAAAATGGCTACTTTTCCTAAGAGCACTGCGACACAGGCCGCTCTGAACAATACTTAGTGCTGCTGTTGAATGATAATTAACACTGCGCATCACATCTGCAGGGCAAACAGTAGATTAACGTGTGGTTCCAATCACCTGTAGAAGCGACGGGGGTGTCGTCGCTCCACTTGGCACTGACCACCGTTCCCATCTTCTGCTCCAGCTGACAGATGTACTCCATCAACTCCTGTAGTGGAAAATACAGCCATCATATCACACACCAGGGTGGGACTTTAATCATGGCTTCAGCAGCTATCTCTCTCATAACCCTCATGATGTCCAACTCCTTCAAGCTAGATAAAATGATTATATAGTAAATACACAACATTTTCTATTATATAAATATTACTATCACTTCACAATAAAAATGTAAACACGTGTGATTTATGATGTGCCGCAGATTGCCTGCTATGCTGCCATATGGTGGATGTTAAAATGAAGCTGGACTCTGACTTTAAAAACACTGACCATCTACTCTGCCAGTAGTGGGCAAACGGGATGGTGGTTAGCCAACAAAAACTCTGCAGGCACTTTAACAACAGCAGCACTGACTGCTCTGAAATCCACTGATTTATATTGCACTATAAACAATTTATATAGCACAATAACAACTACGAAGACAACAACAGACGAAAGATCCACAACACCTGGGAGATTCACATTACCAGCATACTTCTGTGTATGTTACATCACAACACTACACACACAATATGACTATATTATTAATACCAATAGCTTTTGAAAAAAAACCCAAAAATGATTCATGGGTGCACTTCAGCTTGAGGGTGATGCAAATAGTTATTAACTTGTAGTAAATTTAAACAGCAGCTGACAGCAGCTGTGAGTTGAACAAAGATATTCAAGTAGGGTAAAACAGCCACAATTCACTTGTTAATCCATACAAAACTTAAGACTTTATGAATTGATTATAAACAAGGCAAACATTTTCAACAGATTGTCATTTGAGATTTTTGTTCTTGCACCATTATTTGTTTTAATCTCAGCACTTTGAAAACATCAGCAAAGTCAGAACCCGTGACATCATCAGTGTTTTCACATGAATAGACTTAACTTTAAGATCTTACATCTTTCCCCTTTTTTGACAAACATTCTGTCAGTACAGATTCAAGCTGTTTGATTCAACCTGTGACTGCAAAAAAAAAAAAAAGTCTCTGACCTGTTTCTCTGCAAGTAGCTGTTCCTTCTCTTTTTGAGCGACCCTCAGGCTGGCCTTCAACTCCTGGAGCTCCCTGCGGGTTTCACTCAGCTGAACCTGCAGGCCAGACAGGAAGGACAACAGGATATGTGAGAACCATCCAACAGATAGTCAGTAGTACTATACTGTACAAGGTAAATGAATAAATGATAAATGTTAAAATCTTAGTAAAGTTCACTAAAATAGAGATGAGCTGTAGTAAATTTGCTTTTTGTGCACTTATGCTTTCATGTATTTGTGCTCAGTATAACTACAAACACACTCACCCTGGGAAAACGAATAATTACTATATATAAGTTAAGTGACAAAACGAGCCTATAAAAAGAAACACTGAACGCGATAAGCTCTTAGGGGTCTTTCTCACCCGGTTGCAATCCTTTTCTCTCCCAAGCTCTACCTCCAGCTTCACTCTCTCCATCCTCTCCTCCTGCAGCCTCTCCTCCATCCTCTGCATCTCTGCATTGAGTTTCTCCATACGCTCATGGTCCTTCTGCCAGGTTGACACGCAAACACACACATTTACTCAGCATTCAACTCGACTTCATAGCTGCAATGCACCATAAGATCAGGAACTCAGGAGAAGTGTGGGAACATTTCATCTTGAAGTCATCAGATGCTATTTCATGACATCTAACAACATAACTCAGATATTTGGACAGCAACAGGACATTATGCCAAACATATTCAACATTTGAACTCCTGCCTCTAAATTCTCCACCTCAGATTGTATGTGCAATACCTCAGCAGTACGCTGCAGACTCTGCCTCTCCTGTGCCCACTGGGCTCTGCCCTCCCTCAGGGCCAGACTGGAATCTGCGAGCTGAAGGGTTAGTTGGGCAGCTTGAAGACGGGCCTGATGCAATTCAGCCTGTCCGTGATCCCTCTGGGCTACCATGGCACTAAGATCATTCTTCAAGCCGTCTGCAGTACGTTCAGTCGTGTTCAGGCGCTCCCGCAGACTACGCATCTCCCTCAGTGCCGCCTCACTCTCCGTCTGATCGTTTAGGAACAAGCGAGAATGTGCTGGTTACAAATCTGTTACCTGCACGGGGGGGGGGGGGGTTGCTACAGAATGCCAGTCCTGAATTAAATATAAATTCTGAATTTGAAATATCAAAATTATGTCTTACGTAAATACAAGCACGTCCCAAGATTTGGGATGTGTGTAATTATGTAGAAATACATTTATGTATCAAATGGTGAAATTACAAAGTATAAGTAACAGAGAACCACATCTCATCTCCGGTAACTGAGATCACATATTTTCCTCAAATAAATGATGGTATTAGGGGCAACTAATCCTCCATTTAAAAGAAATGCTAAATCAAAAATATAATATTTCTCCTGAAAAACAGTGAGGTATTCAAGAGCATATAGATGGTCATGATACATCACACATTTGGAGCTGCTAGCATGCGAATTTGCCTTGTCGAGTTTCAACTAACAGTCCTCCTTTCAACTCCTTCTCCTTTGACTTTCAGAGAAATGTCTGACCTCTTTCCTGTGGGCGGTGGTGAGTTTCTGGGTGAGGGTGGTGATGGTGTTTTGGAGCTGCAGGACGCTGGTGTCTCTCTGGGCCAGCGAGTTCCTCAGGCCCTGGAACTCCTTTGACAGGCTTCTGAGTTCACCTTCTGTCTGTTCCAGCTTGTTCTAAGAGAAAGAAATTAATGACGCAGATGGGAAATGTGAGATAGAGATACAGAAGGGAAAAAAACCCGCTTCGACACAGGTTTTATTAGTATATACAACATGTTCTGAATTGAAAGTACCTGCAGGCTCTTTCTTTCACCCTCCTCTTCTTTCCTCTGAGCTCCTGCTCTCTTTGCTCTTTCCTTCATCCTGCACACACACATATTTGGTTACTGACAATCAAAAGTATTTGTGACCCATGTAATACTAAAACTACATCTTAAAGAAGGAAAGAAAAAAAAAGAAAATGGCAAACCTTTCCAACTCGGTCTCTCTTTCCACAGTTCTCTGTGTCAGGGCTTTGATGTCCTCCTCCAGCTCTCTGATTCGCATTTCGCTTGCCTCCCTCGCATCCAATAAAGCACTTTTCTCTCGAGTAAGTGATTCTCCCAAAGCCTCCTCCTCCTAACAGACAAGAGGCATTTTAAGTTTATGAGAGAAATTTGAATTTATCATGGCCAGACTACCCAGATCACATCATTTCTAATATTTTAATACAATCACCCAGGCGTTTCACTGAATTACTGTTATTTAATTTCATATTGAAAATGGCTGGATATTGTTTAAGCTGAGACTTGTGCTTTTCATCTGAGAATAAGTCTACAGATACAGAGAAAAGTATGGAATCCATCCTAATTAAATAATCTTGCCGCATTTCATTTGCTAAGCTCCATACACCACCTTCTGCATCCTCTCCATCTCCTCCATCTTCTCTTGTCTCTGCTTCAGCTCTTCCTGCAACCTGCCGATGTCAGCCTCTAGCTCTCTGTGTTGTCTGTCCCAGGCCTCCCTTGCTCTTTTGTATTCCCCTTTCTCTTTCTCCCTTTGCCTGTTTGCAGCCTCCTGGGTCTGCAGGAGCTCAGCTCGCTCTCGCAGACATTCCTGCAGTCGACTCTGAAAAGAAAAAGGAGGAAGGAGGCAGCGGATGGGGTATCATAATTGTACTTTCATGTTTTTGCGGTATTACAGTATTGATTTCCTAACATCTGTGTTTTATCAGCACTCATTCGTTTTGCAAAACTGAAAAAATACTCTCCCTCACATTTATTTAATCAATCTATCCTATATTTGTTATCCTCACCTGCAGCAGTTCAGCCCTGGGTACAACCAGCAACATGTCTGTGCCTTCCTCCTCTCCATGGGCCTCCTCCTCAAGGGTCACCAGATCTTCAAGAGGCTTTGGGGCGCAGAATGTGAATTTAGGGCTGCGGGAGCAAACTTCTCCCTTAGCATCAATATATACAAACTCATACTCTTGGGAGTTGGGCTTGGGTAGGTAGGAAGCTAAAAAGCAGTGGCAAAAAAAGAAGAGAGTTGTGTTAGATTTAATTTGCAGAGAGAAATAATTGTGTTTCTAAGTACAGTACTGTGCAAAAGTTTTAGGCACTTTAGATATTAAGATTCTTGTCCTTAATGCAAAACCATCAGGGAGGTGTCTGATCAGTCCCAAACATATTCTGCAGCATGACAACCACCCTAAACATACAGCCAGAGTCATAAAGAACTATCTTCAGCCACAAGAACAATGAGTCCTTCAACAGATGGTGTGGCCTCCCCCACAGAGCCCTGATCTCAACATTATGGAGTCAGTCTGGGATTACATGAAGAGAGAGAAGCAGCTGAGACAGCCTAAATCCTGAAAAAGAACTGTGGCAACTTCTCCAACATGCTTGGAAGTGCCAAGTACTTAGAAAAAATGTGTGCGGGTGTACTGAGGAGAACTGGTGCTGTTTTAAGAGGCAAAGCATGCTCAAATCAAACATTGATTTATTTAGATTTCTTCTGTTACTGAACTTTGTACGAAGTTAACTGGTAAATAAAACAATTCGTGGTGGAAAGCAGCCTCATTTTAGTATATAAAACTTTTGGACAATAGTGTAGCTCTGTCTTCATTTGGAGCTAGCTATACATAGTGTATAAAAAGAACTAGGTGAGGTAATCTAACTACATCTAAATTTGGAAGGGCTAATCACTTTATAGGTTACAATAAATTTACACAGGCTGACAATATTTTGGTATTTATACAATAAAAGCCTGTAACACATTTATTTTATATGATATGGCTGAGCTAAAGTGATAAATAAAGCAACATTCATAAAACAGTGTGCCACCGAAAATCTATTTTAATGCCGTATTGCAGTAACACTGATTTCTTTTCGGCGCCTGTTGCAATACAGCTTCCGGCCACCGGCGGCAGCACTCAGCTCGTTCAGCACAGGTGAGCGACAAAGAAGTCGCGCGCCGTTTTTGAATTTACCTGCGTCGGAATAAACAGTGAACAGTGGAGATAACGCGAACTCCTTAGCAATTAGTATATTTTTGTTACTTTAACCCGGACTGGAATCAACTTTCTTCATCCTGATATACAACGTAGATGTCCGCCTTGCCTCGACTTTGTTCCCGTTTTCTGTTAAGATACTTAACAAGCTACCTGAAATAGGTAAGTAACTGTTAACCACTAGCTTAACTGACTAGCTTAACTCTCGACAAGTGTTGCTTCAGTTTGGAGATGCCTATCAAAGTGGGTTCTTTGTCTGTACTTAAAGAAATACATTTGTTGAGATACACTTGTTTATTATCTAAAGTTACCAATTTAATCTCTGCAACGTTATGTTCAGTAGAGAGACATCATGTTCAGCATGGCGTCCCATTAGCAGGTGCAAACAATTCACCTCTGCCCAAAGAGGGAAAATACACCTGTGACCGGCTCCAAATGTGTCTGTATTTGGTTAGATAGCAAGCCAACCACCAATACATCCAACTATTAAATGGCTTTTGTACAGAGTGTCAGAAAGTTATTAAAAAACAAAACAAAACAGTAACTTCACGGTGTGGACAGGTGTAGCTTGCAGTCATTGGGGCCCAAACATTAACATATCACAGAGCTACTGCGATATGTTACAGCTACCTAGCTCTATTAGCTAAGTCCAGTGACAATACTGACATAAAATTCTCATCTAACGCCCGTGTATAAGCAGCTCCTGTTGATGAGCCCATCCATGATTTCTGTCTCTCACAGCAAGTCTTTGGTTTGCTAGCATTGATAGTGCTACTATATAACTGTTTTCTTGGTTAGTTGTACTATTAGCTTACCTTTGCAACAGACTTTCAGTTTATTTTCAAGTATACCATGTTTGTCTGTCTCTCCACATTCTTTATTCTGTGATTTTTTATTTTATTTTTACTCATCCTAAACCTACAGGAACCGATGATGTTATGCCTCCCGCTTCCTACTGTGACCAGACAGCAGCAATGACTTCATCCAGCCCATAAAAGTAAGCTAATCTAATATTATCCTTATCTCACACAGGCCGTAGCTTCATTTTGATTTACTTGGAAATACTGTTTCACAACACATGTACAGTAAAGGAGGAAGATGGAAAACAGACAGTTTCCCATCTTCCACAGACAGTGGAGCAAAGTTTATGAGCTGTATTGCAACTCACAGCACTAGCTTAGGTCATAGTGCAGGCAACCTTCTCTTTAAAAGGTGCAATATGTAAGAATTATGTGTGAATTTCAGTTTAAAACATTCAAAAATGTAGTAAAATTATTATGTCAAAGACATCCCAACTTTTTGGTGACATGTTGCCCCCAATGGTTTTGGAGTGTGGAATATGAATTTGACACTTTTTACATATTGCACCTTAAATCATTGCATCGCTGGTGATAAGGAACCATCAGCGGTTTCTTTAAACTTTGTTTCCTCTGCTCTCCTTCCACTGAAGAATGACATTGACAGTATGATTAACTTAGTGATAAATCACTCTGCTAGAGGTCAATGCCTCACCTGCTGCACACGTGCCCCTCACACTGAATCAAGCTTATCAGCTGCTGCTGACAGACAGGACAGAGTGAACGCTGTAGTCTCCAGTGAGTGGTAGTACTCAGAGTAGGCTTTGAGCCATTGTCTTCGTCATCCTCATTACTCAACCTCCTGCCTATTAAAGAAATTCATTCAAACTGTGACAGAGGCTGTCTGTTAAACAGACTAAGCCTAGAGGGATATTTGTCTTCTGCAAAGGATATTTCCCTTTTACTTCTGTGAATTCTGTGGAAATAGTTTTTAAAGATACAAATGCCTAAAATGTTTCTCCACTCAATGCACAAGTTGCTAGTAGGAGTGTGCCATATAATATTGTTCATGATAATACCAGTATGATTTTTATGTAATAGGAATTTGTCATATCATGTTATAAATATGGCTGTGCAGCTGCAGCAAAGAGCATGGCTGAAAGTGAATGTAACACTGTTGCTGGTTTGCTTGGTTCCAGAAAAAGGAACAACTTCTGTAGTGTGTAATACGTCACACAAGAAAGACTGTATAAAGCCCTTAGCTAACCATGATCATGAGATGAGACGTATCTGTCTGGTTCAACTCAGATGTCAACAATTGATTGATTGTTTGTCTGTTTTACAGTATTTAGAGCAGAATGTTACAATGTTGGGAAAATAAAGATAACCCGAGAAAACTAAAAAGGTAGAGACAAGTAGCTCGATTAGTCAGTCAGGTGGGAATGTGTGAAGAAAAACACTCTACAGTCAGACCGCACACATGTTTTTACACACTTACAGTTTCATTGAGTTGAAGTTAAGTTAGATATTGATCAGTTTGTATTTTAGTCTCAGAAGGTTTGTGTTGATAGCATCGATGATTCTGATCAGTTACTTTAAAGGAGAGCACAGCTTTACCTCTCTGTCATGTCGTCCTAAATATTACTATCCCTAAACTATCACATTATTTATATATCACGCACCCCTAGTCACTAGCTATTTGAACAACAGACCAATTCAGTTCACAGAAACAGCAATCTCCAACTGAAGGTTTTATCTGTGGATCTAGTGTACAAGTATAGGTTCTGGCAAACTATTGTAGATAAAGTGAGAGAACAAGGACACGAGTACCCTGGAAATGCACACAGCAGTTGACATCTGTGCCCTCTTGATAGTCAGGTGGAGCCAGTGCCCAAACAAACGTGTGGTAGTCCTTCACTGATGACCATCCCACCTGGTAGAAAACATGCAGACAGTTTTATTTTGCAGTTGGATGTATATACTTAAGGATGTGTATAATTTTTGTGACAATCATCAGGTTAACAATACCTTGAAGAGCCCTATCCAGTCATTGCTGGCCCAGGTGTGCTGTGAGCTCAGTGTGTAGTGGCAGTCGACTCTGCTCTGAGGGAAGTAACTGCAGCCCACGTTTCTAAACTCCACCCGCCAAGCCTTTTCCATGGCAACAAAAAACAAAGGCAGGCTTTTTTGCACCTACAGGGAAAAAAACAAACATTAAAACTTGAATCCAAATGTTTTTTTTTAGGTTGTTCACTTCATATTCAAGGTAGAAACTGACAAGCATGGTTAGACAAGCTGAAATAGGTAAGAGGTGACCTCTGGAGAACAAACAGGAGAGAGCCAGTAGTCTGTGAATATTCATTCAGTGTAAAAAGATATCCTGACTGAGTGCACACTTGAGGAAAGGACACCACTACTAAACCGCAGTGACAGCAAGGCATTTGAGCAACATGACATACTGTATGTTTGTCACTAGGGCTATTTCAGTCAGTGTCAAAATCATTTGCTATTGTACACCGTCACGTGTAAGCATGTGGTACAAGGTGTCTGGGGCCTCTAGCATGTACAGGGCTCAAATTCTACTAGGAAATACACTACTTGAATTTTAAGGAACTGCTGCTTGCCACACTGCTTGGAGACACGTGCAGCTTACAGAAAGCATTATTTATTCATTTAGCTGTGTGTGGGGCATTGACCCCACTATAGGGCATATGTGCCTACCTGTCATGGCAAAATTCAAATTCTCCCTCAGACACACTTTAAAACAGCAACACAGGGCAAAAGGAACTCATAATAGTGCAGCAGAGACTATAAACAGACCAATGACAACATGTGCTCTACAATTGTGGATTGAGTGACTTTATCATCCTTATTTATCTCTTGTGGTATGATATAAATAAAATAATGGGGATTTTTTTTTTTCTAAATTAATAACGCATTTTTCCACATTCAGGAATATGGGAAGAAACTTTAATAGTTTGAATAGTGCAGAACATATTGCAGATGCCGTCTGAAACGACAGATTAGTGACAAAACTACAGCCTACTGTAGCAGCGTATTCTCCAGGGTTCATATTACACAGCACGAGGCTTGAGGCCCAACAGTAGCACATGTCGAGAAAACATTGAGTACCATGCGCATCGATGCAAGCTTTAGAAAGACAAACGTCTCCTCAAAGCCACTACAGGCAGATCTGAACCTGTACTCGCTAATTATCGCTGTCTAATTAGTTGATGTGCTGCGCATGCACGTCAGGCGAGACAATAACAGGCTTTGTTAACAACAGACAGTATCTGCGCACATTTTCTGCCGACCATCTCTGACATCTCGCTTACCTTTTATCGTCTAGACTTCTCTGTAAACAGTCTGAACAGAGAGACGTCTCTCTATCAGCTACAGGAAGTCACGAGCCGTGAGAAAACAACAAAAAAACCTGAGCGAGACAAAGTCGTGCTTTCCTCCTCGGGCTCAGTTGCTCCTCTAACTCGAAACAATAACAAAAAACCAAAGCAAAACACAAGCATGACAGGTTGACTCCCACCGCGGAATTGTGGGAGCTGGTGTCCACTAGGTCGGCGAAACAACGCTGAAACACCGCACTATAAACTACAACCCCCAAGCTCAAAGCGGAGAAGCAGAGGTCGCACAAAACGTAATATGATGCTTGTCATCGGCGGCTGTTGTTTTTCTCATCTGATGCTCAGAGTCGCTGGTTGTCAGACTGTGTGGCGTTGACCAGCCAATATTTCTTTTGTGCGAGGAGGAAAACAACGATTTTAGCAAAACGGAGTGTAGGAGGAGTGAATATTTGACCTATGTTCGCTCACCGTTATGTTTTCATTTGCAACAGATCATCTCATAGGCTACAGATGTCTCATAAATGTTTGCATTGCACTTACTGTACAAACCAATGCATTATTTTCCCTCTATAACCCTACACCCAATGCTCTATTGCAGCTGTATGGCATTAAAATACAATCAGTTCTCTTATATCATTTTGTACTAATTTAAATATTTTATATTGGCTATTTTAATTTTTATTAATTGAGTTGAATTGATGTCCAGCAGCGTCTTGTTCCAAGATTTACTGAGTTATCTGTGTAACTTTGCTGAGGAAAAGCTGGAATGAGTCCATGTTCTAGATTTAATGGAGAATTCGGGTTTTATTCTGAGAAATTCCCAAATAATCCACTAATCCTACTGTTTGGAACGAGTCCCAGAATGTCAATCTCTGTGAGAGATGCCTCAGAGCTCTTCCTGTGTCTTGTAACATGTGGTGACAAATGAGAGCTGTCCTGCACGATGATGCTACGGCAGTGGACAGCAGATGGCAGTATACCATCTTGAAAACCCAGTGCTTTGTATTCAGGTTGTTGCCATATCCTAAAACCACTAAAACACACAGTGCATGCTCTCTAGCCTCTTGAGACTGTCCTACGACCTTGTAAAGCCATGGTAGCGCCCATGTTTTGTCTCTTTCTTTACTGTCGGAGAGACTTTTGATAAAGAGAGGACACTGATTAAATAGGGTGCAGCATGAAATAGGAAAATGAAGACACTTAACGCTGCAGACATTTCCTTAACTTTGCATAAATTACGACTGTCGCAATGAAGGTTTTGCATATATTAAAACAGAACAAGCAGAGTATGTAACTGACTACTGACAGAAATATCACAGACAATGGAAAGGACTGATGTAGAATCCTTAAATGGGAGTGTATAAAATAAGTTATATTGTTTGTCTTGGATCAAAGTGTGTAATTTGGAGCTTTGAATTAAAATACAAATTTTGAAATTGCTTTTATAATTCCTGTAAATGTGAACTCTATTTGAATCTATTTAAATTTGAATCTTGATTAAAAAATGATTATTCAGTAGGTTTAATAACATTATTCCATTGCAGCACACCGTGTGAGGCAGTTGAGTTCCTGAAACCACAATAAAGCAAATACCCAGATCATAGAAGTGGAAATTACAGTTAGTATTTGATGTAATCATGCCTCAGTAACCACAGTTTAAATAATGTTCATAATATATTACATATGGTTATTGATGTTCCCATACTGTTTTAGCCTGCTTATTTATCTCTACTCATTGATGAGTCAATCCAGTCACACAGTACTTTACTCCTCCTCAATTAGTAAGTCCAGTTTGGCTAATTTAGTCTGTTGAAGACACTATAAGGACGCTTCATGTAATTTTATGCCGACGGACAGTCGATGTAGAGACCCTATAAATTGTGTTTAAGTGGATTAATAGTGTGCTGAGCCTGTGTGAGCAAAGTGGTGCTGGAGGTTGTGGCTCTCTCTATGCAGTGGGATAATTAAATAGTTTGTACTGCAATGACTAGCTTATTCAGTTACTGTTTATCCATTGTTTATATTTGTATTATAGACTGTATGATGTTAGGAAATAAAGATCTTAAAAGTGTTAAAATTGTAAACATGATTTTGTAGCATCTGTAGCTTCCACAAGATTCAAAATAATTGTCTTTTTTTTGATCTGGTTCTATTGTGATTTCTTTTATGCAGTAACTATAGACTATAAACTAAGACCTGGTTAAGAATTAATCATATACGCTGGCTCCTACTGGCTCCTGTTTGTGTTACTGGTATTTCAGGAAGTGTTAGCAGACCTCAGATAGCCTTGACTTTGAAGCGTCACTGTTGTGTGAAGTTAGACGATGGCTGTGCTGTAGGAATGTGAGTCTTCACCCTAATAGAGACTAGACTGAAAGTGGATTGTCCATGAAACTGCTTGATCTTGACCTGGTTGCCTGCTGTTATGGCTCCTCTGTCTGTCATAACCCCCCTCCAACCCCCACCCCCAAAACATGCACACACATGCACAGACACACCATCTTCTTTCTTTGGGAGGTACAAGCTAGACTAATATCAACTAGAGTTGGGCCATATATGGATATTATATCTATTGTGATATGAGACTAGATATCGTCTTAGATTTTGGATATTGTAATATTGTGATATGGCATAAGCAGGCACAAAATTAGCACCGGCCACCAGCCAAATGCTGGTAAAATATTCAAGGGGCTGGTAGATTAGCTTCACTTACCAGCCAAAAAAAACAGTGGTAATCTACTGATCGGCTGGTAAAATTGAAACATTCACTAGACATTTAGCCAGTGGACAAAAAAGTTAACTTTGCACCGTGGGTATTAGTATTGTCTTTTCCTGGTTTTAAAGGCTACATTACAATAAAGTGATGTAATTGTCTGAACTCACCAGACTGTTCCAGCGGTTCTATTATTTTCCTTTATCCACTTAGTCATTATATCCACATTACTGTTGATTTATTCATAAAAATCTCATTGTGTAAATATTTTGTGAAATCACCAGTAGCCATCCCTACAATGTTGTTGCAATATCGAGGTATTTGATCAAAAATATTTTGATATTTGATTTTGTCCATATCACCCAGCCCTAATATCAAGTATTAGAAGAACAAATCAACTGTTTTGGCACAAAAGCCCAAATATGTTGTTTATTTACCAGTTGCAGGATTATTCCACACAAATTTAATCTCTGTCGTCTGCTGATTTCTAGCAGCCTGGCTTGGAATTCCTCTCAATATAAGAAAATGGTATAGCCCAGGAGTGCTGCTGCAGTTTCATTACCTGAGGTGATCTGTCTGAATATAGCTTACCACATGTCTCATTCAAAGGGAATGGCAGGTATGTGTCACTGGTCATAAATTGCAACTTGCCTTCAGCAGTAATCGGTTGCCAAGGAAACCTCAAATGGGATTATGACCTTCTGTTGTGTATAGCAAAGTAAACTATTAGATTTGTCAACATCCAAGAGACAAACATTAAAGATTTATGTCAGTGAGCAATTTATTTCCCCATTATATCAAATTAATGTGTGATGTGTCTTGTTTGTGAATAGAGCTCATAGAAATACAAATCAATGCAGTTTTTTTTTCTATCAAGGTATTATTTAAAGCAATATGAGCATTTTCAAGTTAAATAATGCCCATTTGCGTGGGGTTAGTGATGTAATCGTTGAGGCTGTTTGACCATATAGTCAAGGAAAGGCATTAGAAGGGTAGAAAACAAAGAAAGAGGGAGTGGGAGCAGAGTGCCTGGAAGGAGGGCAGAGTGTTGGGAGGGTGGAGATAGAGAAATGGGGGACGGTGGTATTTAGTATGCACGGCCAAGCTGCTCCATCTGCTTAGCGCAGCAGTCCCTGTCGTATAACTGTCTACAGGCCGTGGGCCACATAAAGAATGTCTCAGATTTGATGTAATTCCGCAAAATTAATGACAGCTTTACTCGGTATGGGCCGTGAGGGAATGATTAGTGTTTGATCGTCCATCTGATCAGTTCCCTCGGCTGGCTGCAGGAGAGATGCTCCACTATATGCCGGCGTTCTGCCTATGGCAAGCACACATGCACACACAGATACACCTATCCTAAAAATCATTCCCGGGCCCCAAAGCTCTAGTTTAGGTTTGACTTCTGGTTTCCTGTTTCCCCTCAACACAGACAACCAATATCTTGTTAAGCTCTCCGTGCTGTGACACTTCGCATCAAAATCAACACCTACTCATGGGCTGGATGCAGCTCCCACTGGTGGTGTGGTTGTGTACGGGGCAGTTTTAATATCAGGCTGTGCAGTATTTCAAAGGAAAGTGGGATAACCAGCATCCAATTTAGAGAACTCAGAGGTCACACTATGACCTTTTACAAGGTATGCTTTACTGCAGTTTTGATTGGAATTGGGTATTAGTTTTTAAAAGAGATGGGGAATGGATTGGGAATTTGAGAGAAGAAATTGATCCACTGGATGGATTGCAGGAGTTGGACAAGTGGAATTCCTCTCCTCCTTTTAATTCAACCGGCCCAACCCCCGTCGCTTTCCTCCTCTTGGGCTGCTGCGTTTACAAGCGAAGGGGGCATTCTGTTTTACAAGTGAGCCTGGTGCGTCTCGGTGTGCTAGCAACATTAAAATTGAACCCGCCTTATCTGTGCAAAGCGTGAGGCTTTACATCAGAGGCTGTCCTGCTGCTGCCATGAGGCTCCCGTGTGCTTTTATGTAATGTGGTGCAGTCAAAAACCCAGCGGACAATTAAAGTGAGCTGATAGATAAACAAGTGATTGAAGACGGGAGTGTTAGTTTGTTGAATGGAAGGTAGAGTTGGGGGAGGCCCACTTCATTGCTGAACGGTTTACTATTGTTAACCAGGCCAAGTCCAACACATGACATGCAGCCAAATCAAGTGTCATCATCACTTATAAACACACGTATCTGGGGAGAAATGTAATTTTCAAAGTCGTACCTATTTTGTGCTGAGTTGCATATGACAAAGCTAATTTCCCATCTGACCATTAGCACTCTGGTCCAGTACCAAGCACGGAGAGCCTAATTCAGCAAAGGCTTGGGGAGGGTTGTGTTTCTGCCAACACAGATTGTTGGACAGATTGGCAGTCCTTCACTGTGTATGGATGCAGCGTTTTTCCCTGAAATTGTAGGCCATTATAACAAATTACTTACAAAAACACCATTAAAGTAAACAAAAAAAGCCCTTGCATCTGTTTTGATGGCGAAGCCTGTTCCAGTTCAATTGCAACTCAATTCATTATCCTTCCTCAGTTTTCCTCTTTCCTCAGTATTTTTCCATTTTTGTACTCCCTTCCATAACACTGTCTTTCCAAATTACTTGAATGTGTTTCCTCCCGCTCGGGTCCCCCCTTCTCAATCGGCATCCTCTGATCTCCTTTCATTCTGCTCTCTTTCTTGGCCCACTCCTCCTCCCCCACTGCTTTCTTTTTCTCCTCCTCATTTTATATTTTTGGCTGAGCTGAGGACCTTTCTTAGCGCAGTGACCTTTCTGGTTTTAAATTAAGCCCCACTGCGGCATGTCTCTCTTCATAGACCGCCGGTTACGAGCCTTCAGAGAACCGCAAAAAAATAACGATTCTGATGAAATGGCCCCTTTAAAAAGCTCTTCCAAATTCCTTTTACATTTTTCTTCCCCTCTTCCCCCCTTTCTGGTCGCATTAATATTCACACTAATGAGGAACATCCTAAAGAGCAGACCATGGAAAATGTGAGATGAGACACATGCACATGCCTCCTCACATGCACATCACACACTGTTGCTCATTGCTAATGGGTTCTAATCAAATGCCATGTATGTTTGAAGTGATTTATGAAAACTGGACAGCTTATGCCTGCAATGTGATTGCTTAATCAGAAAGAGACCATTTTTCAATGGGTAACCCAGTTTGTGGCCTTTTAGAAGAGACCACGTTTTACATTATGTGATTAATAGGCTTCTATTAAATGGTATTGAGATGATGAAGAGCTTTTTACTGCACATGAGGTCATGTTGTTACCTGGTACTTCTGTATTTGTTTCAGTACTTCACATATGTCTAGAATTTCACAGTATGATGTCAACAGGCTGGTGCTGTGTTAGGAAACAAGGTGATAATAAACCTGAGTGCCATACAGTCAGACAGTACCTCCCAGGTGCTGAGTAAGGGTGTAATGGCCTCATTCACTATCATCATCATCATCCTCCGGTCTCATGCGCATAATCCCGACTTGCTTTCGGAAAATGGAAATGAGGAATCTGACTCAGTCAACCAAAGCGTGCTACAGAAATGCCCCGAATGTAATTGAAACAACATGAGCTGTGCCCACTTTCCAAAGCCACCCACAATCAAGCCATACCTGTTCATTGCAGCCCTATAAAAGTCAAGACAGAAAGCAACAGCAATTACATAGAATAATCAGAGCAATTAAGCTCCCCGGTAAGCTGACGGCAGTTTCTGGGCCTTGTGGGAAAAGGTTTCCAATGAGTGGAAATAGACGCACACTCTGTATTTAGTGATTTGATGAGGAACTACAAATGTACGCTACTTCAGTGTAATGTATTCATGAGCTTTATTTTTATCAGGTTATCTCAAGAACTCTTTTGCAAGAGAGACCTGATTAAAGCAAAGGAAATAAGCAGAGATAGAACAACAGCATCAGATACAATCACAAGTTTAAAATCGCCCAGTGAGATGTGACGTTCATGTAAAATTTTTGTAGGCTTAAGTTGTTCCATCGATATAAAGCATATTATTTGAAGATGGTCTTTCCAAAATCAGTATAGTAGTTTTAAATTTGAGTAGCGATGTGATATACTAAGGCAGCTTTAGGAGAAGACCTTTTATAAATAAAGATGGCACAGTGTGAATTTTCTGCTTGTTGCTAATAAGGATCAGCCTGCTATTTCACACAAGAATAGTGATTATTATGATATTTATCTCTTGTGATGAGACATTATGCACACTGGCACTTGCAAAAGCACTATTAAAGTAACATTAACACTGAAGATTTTTTAAATTGTTGAATAGGATAGCTCCATACTGGGTTTATTGCACTGGGAAGATGGCTGTATTTAAGCACATTACAGCTGCAATTTTTCCAGTTACATATTTCATGTCATAAAATTTCCACTGACACCCTGACACAGTACCAAGGAAAAAAAAGGTATGGAAAATTCAGAACAACCTGTGACTTGATGTGGAAATATGCAGACATCAAATGTGCTGCTTTGCTCCACTCAACAGATTGGTCTTCTCCACTAAGAGCGAGCACACTGTAGCCTTGAATATTAATCTCCCCTCCTATACGGGCTGCATCTAACAACACGCAGAGATGATTTCTGGGGCCTCTCTCCTAAGGTGCTCCTTGTAGCCTTGGTAACCCTAATGAATTATGGGCCAGCCCAGTTAAAACATGTTTGGTATTACCCCATTCCAGGGTGTGTCCTCCTGGGTGTCTATGAATCACCGATCTCATCAGACTGGTTCTCTCTCTCCTTTTCTCTCTCCCTCTTTTTCTACACACATCTCTCTCTCTCTCTCTCTCTTTCCCCTCCCCCATTCCCTGTCACACTCCAGTCCCCCAGGGCGTCTGTCTGGGATCTGCCAGGCTCATCAGTGGAGGAGAGGAGAAGGCTAACTGGGAGCCCGTACTGGCTGTAAATCTGACCAGGGTGGGAGGGGAACCTGCAGTGGCCACGCTTCCACTGCAGCCCAGTAAGTCCAGCAGACCCCCACTACACTGAAAACCTCTAACTTGCATCAACAAATGCACACACACACGTACACGCATGCAAACAAATACTCATCAAGACAATTTGTACTCAAGTGTTCAGATGTTGAGTGCCATCAAAACTCTCCTTATTCAACTTAATTAGTTAAACTTGGTGTGAGAATGATAATGAGCTGTCATGCTATATCTTTACCATTTTTTTCACACATTCATCCAACATGTACCGTACATTGTTGTTGATCACTTACAATATTACTCTGCGTGTCTGTTTTGCTTCATGATAAAAAAAACGATACAGGAAATGATGCCTTGATAGGCATATACGTGTGTGGGAAAGAAAAGTCTCTGTATGAATACACACCTATATTGTTTGCATAGAGAACACTTCCCTTTTCGTGTTCAAGTGTTTATTACTTCCTAGAACGAGGGATATGGCAAACGCTTGCTGCTAAGGAGCTGATGAGAGTTAGGTGGTATGCTATCTAAGAAGTGAGAAGTATTATTTAATCCATGGTGCCACGCAGGGATAATTTCAGCCTCTGCACAGCTATAAAGTCCTGGAAGCCCAGCACTGTTCTGGACTGCAATGCAGTGAGCTGGGCCCTTCTCTCTCATACATACATTTAGCTGGGTGTGATACGATTCCATACACATAGACACACACCCTCCCTCTCCTTATCTGAGAAATAAGCATTTTTACAGAGTTTGAGCTGTAAAAGGAGAGGAGCAGATAGCCCATAAATCTAACCATAAAAACGTTAAGTTGTCAGAGGTGCCATCAGCTATCAATCGTGTGCGGCAAGCTGATGAAGGGGAAATAGGTGATAAAAAACAGCATTTTAGGGAAATTATGTCCAGTCTTCCATTTGCGAAGTGCTGCAGTCGCATCACGGCAGAATCTTAATCACTGGCTGGTGTGGCCAGGGACTGTTCTTGGTGTGACAGTGAGGAGGAGCACACCCTGGTGGGAGGGTGGGATATAGAGGAGGAAAGGAGAGCCGTAGGGGAAGAGGGGAGAGCAGCGTTGTAGAAAATTATACAACTAGCATAAATCACCTCTACACTACCGTTTTTCTCTCTCTCAATTTCTCGCTTCCCCCATCTCCCTCACGCATTCTCTTCCTCTTTCTCTGCTCCTTTCTCTCCTTCATGGCCATGCATCTCCCTCTCCTCATTTGCACTCCCACTGCTCCTCGCACCAACAGTCCCCCTGGCTTTCTGCCCTTTTATTCTTCTTTCTGTCCCTGGCCGTGTGCTTTATTTGAAGCACTGCTGGCCACCCTCACTATCCCACTCTCCATCCATCTCAACTTCATTTCCACTGTGGTTTGTTTACATGCTTTCTTTATTGATCTGCTTTTTGTTGCCTACTGGGGATTTATCCCCCTGTCCATGGGACTGTATTAGCGAACCTTGAGATTGACTTGTCTCTCTGAGATGGTTCAGATATAGTCTGTTCTTGAAATAAAAGAAAATGCCATCTGGGCTGCAGCTTATTTCACACTTTATCAGACACCGCCGTGACAGGATTCCTGGTTGCTTCTTTATTGTAGAATTCTCCTCCCTAAAGAAAAACAACCAGCGATGTTTTTATATCCAAAGGCATTTTAATACAAGCTGGGACTGAAACGTCTGCGAGACGAAAGTAAATTATGCAATACCCTATAGCTGTTTTTTTTATAATAACTTATGTATAATACTGTGTCATATTCTTTTCAGGGGAATTGAGTGTGAGCTTACTCGTACAGAGAAGTGATAGAAAGGCATGATGTGAGAATACCCTTGTCTATTGAATTGATAAATGCCTTCATTGTCTGATCTGTGACTCCCCTTTTAATCTAAGGTCATTTGTTAATTAATTTGAATAGCCTTACAGGCTCTGGTTCTGCTCCAGTGGTCTTGGTTGAGTGATGTCATTCTGCACTGAGCAGACTTTAAGCACTGCAAAACGGATGCAGTGATGCATGTTCATCTGCAGAGGCCCCCTCTAGAATATTCTGCCCTATGTCCATTTATCAGGAGAAGGTGTTACCGAGCACAAAGCGCTTCTTAAGCTGTGAAAAGTGGCAATTCTGTATTTCTCACTTAAAATGGTGACAAGGATAGAGGAGACTATTGATTGACTATATAGAGCAAATAGTTCTAGTTCTGATGAGTTTGTGAAGTCATGATGTCCATGCAGGGCTGCCACAACGCTGGCTTCATTCACCAAAGTTACTGGTCACCTACTAACTTGATCTCTGTGGTCTTAGTGGTTTATGTTCAGACATTAAAGATGCTCTCTGGCAGTGATCACATCTAGCAAAATCTTGTGTCAGGGGCTGTGCTGCCACCTGTAGTTAGACTGAGGTACTGTAATGCAGTATCTTCCCACAGCGTCAGTTTTGAGGGCTACTCTGCAGTTCAGTCACATAGCATGTGTTTGTGACAGAGGGTAGTTTAACAACACATCTAACCACACCGCATTACAGCTAGTGTGCAACATGAACATGCAGGCTTTATGTAAAAACAAAAAAAGATATAATGACCAACTGTGTTTAAGCTTTTCTACCTTTTGAGTATGGTTATTATTTAAAAACAATAACTAGGCATTATCTCTGTGAGCAGTGTTGTCTTCTTGTGCATTTCAGGTTTTTTATTAGTCCACCACATGTACCTCAACATGCTTTGCTTTAAATGTGTTGGATCTTTTTGTTACAAATGAAATTGGTATCTCTTGTTGCTGCTGTAAGGCTCAAGTTGTGAGCTTGTTTTTTTCCCAGTGTCTCACTGGTGCCTTGGCTCAGACTGAAACAGTTCTCTATGCCTATGTAATCTCTGTAACGGCTCACCAGCCAACAACTGGAGAGCAGTTCCAATTTTTGGCTTTTAAACATTGCCAGAAAATATGAATGAAAAGGAAATACTCTGATCTCAGCGGCATAGCAATGAAGTACCTTAATGTTTTAATGCGCAAGGCCAGAAATGAGGAAACTTGTCATGACAGATACAGACAGCTGTCTGTATCTGTCTAGGCTGCTGTTAGTTGCTGTGTATTTAAAAGACAGGCTGCTAAGACCTGGTTTTCACTTTAGAGTGTACGCTTTTGTAAAGCTCTGAATACCAGTATGTATCTTCTGCACGTATTCAGAGGCTCACACTTCTGTCTAATGTGTTAAATGGTTTTGAAGCAGTAATAGACCCCTGGAGGTCTCAGATGATGTGCTTCCTTGCATCCTTACTGTATCCTCAGGCATCCTCCTCCTTACATTAACCCAAAACACTGCAGATGGCATAAATGAGAAGGTGAATATAACAATATGTGTAAGACATAGGGCCATTTTTCCTAGGGTATTCTGTTGTAGGGAGTGGTTTTCCTTTTTGCTGAAATGTTAGTGCAGTGACAGCTGCATCTGCCAGGGGGCAGTCGAGCACACACATCCAGGCAACCGAGAGCCACAGACACTGCCTCTGCAGAGCTCCATTTCTACCTTTGTGGCAGCATTATTGCACTTTCTGTCCTCCTATCAGAAAACAGCTAAAGCAAGTTGCAAATAAGGCATATCTGTGTAATGGTGAGTGAAATATTGCTGAGATTAGTATTTCTAAATGTATTTGAATCATTTTGAGTTGTGAAAATAGTTCTGTGAGGCTCTCCTGTAATTATAAGCACTCACTGGTTTATATCCCCTATTAATGTTCTGTTCATTAGCATTAAATCATGTCAGTCATTTTCCATTTGGAGGTCAGAGGAGGCAAAATGAGGAATGGTGTGAAGATGGGACAATGTGTGGAAAAGAGCAATGTTAAGGCTATGACACATTAATGTTAAAGCATTAAAAAGTTTAAACAGCGTACATAAAAAGAACATTTATTCACTCTCCAAAGTAAGCTTGCCAGTTACAGTTCAATGAATTCAAAATGTGGAGTTGTAATTTCGTACCCATAAAACTGTTAAAAGAATTTCATTCATTTCACTACTACTCATTTCACTACTCGGCCCATTTATGAGCAATAAGAAATAGATACATTAATGTTATTGCACATTTGAATAATGGTGCTGCACTAAACTTCTTACTAATATTCACAGAATGGTTTTGTTTTTTTTTTTCTTTTATTCTAAACCAAAGAAATTAAAATCAACTAATATTCCAGGTTGCTAATTCTGAAGTTTTGGAAGCAGCTTCATTTTTTATTATCATTTATATTCATTGTAATACGTCTTTATGTGTTTAGAACATAATAAAATAAAATATTGCTGTTTGTTTTCATTCTCAAGTAATTTGTTTCTTTTCTCTCAGCATTTTGACGGTCCGAGTGTGATTGAAGGTTTGCTGCTTTAGCTCAGTGGGTGTTTTGCAGAAAAGTATGTTGATTGCAGAAGTATGGCTGCATAGCACGCTGTGTTAGCCTATTTGTTATTGTGCTATAAAGGTGATTACATCCTAGGTTTAAACTTGTTTTTTAAACCCAATGCCACTTCTGTTTCCTCAGCCCTCCATAGAAGAAAAGTCATAAACCTTTTTTTTTTTTTTTTTTTTTTTTTTGAGCAACTGTGTTAAAAAGAACACCTGTAACTCGACACACAGACCTCTCTACTCAAATGCCAGGGGCGACTTTATGACTCATGGGAATGGGGACACAGGGCTAAATAGATAGTTTGTGTACAAGCCTATCGTCTAGTCAAGCATTCTCTTGGTTTCAAACATTTGCAGTGCATTTGCACAACATCTGAATGGAGGCCATTTTGGTTTGGCCTTATGTTTGCACAGTCCTGGGATTGTGCAGGCGCTGGTGGGGGATGGGTGGGCTTCTGCCGCTACCCTGAAGACTCCTGTTAATGTTTTAGTCATTCTGGAGCCTCTGGGCTGGGAGACAGATTCAGTCAAAAAGCATTTGAGCACCCTCAGGTCCTCACGGTGATTTACTGTGTATTTGGACATCTGCAAAGAGCTTTTGCACCTTGAAATTCTCTCTCTCCCTCTCTCTTTCTTTTTCTCTCTCTCTCTGTCTATCGCTTTTTGCAGTAGTAAACCCATGGGAATGTTCTGTCCTACTGAGTCACCTTGAAGGTATCTAAGGTAGAGTCACTTCCTGTCACCTTCTCCCTCAATGATCCACCCCTCCCCTCCACCCCTCTATCTTACCTCATCTTTCTATCACCTTCAAACCTTCTGCTCGGGCCTCAACCACACCCCTCTCGTCTTGGCCATCAGATTTAATGTGCACTGCTCTTGCTCCTGTGTCTCTTAGCCCACCTCTTGCACACCAGCTGGACACATCAATCCTTGTGACAGTTGCTTGTCAGTCTGCTCCTTACTGGGCAGCAGCCCAAAAAGGAAACACAAAGTCGTAGACAGCACTACTCAGCCAGAAGAGAAAATTTCAAATTATGAACACACCTTTTACAGGATCTCTGTCTTCACTAACAAGACAAGTGTAGGTTAACTGATAAGCGCTGATAAGTAAGTTACGTTACCTTGACAAGTTATATTTACTGCTTTGTTGCCTATGGCGGCCACCCTGACTAGAGTGAAGAGGAGCGCCGTCAGTGGTCATCAATAACAGGTCTGTGTGGTGTGGGTGGTGCAGGCTGTGTGGCATGTGTTTTAGAAATGATGGCCAGAGGCCTTCTGTCTCTGCTGCACTGAAAAAGTGGTGTCATTAGCATCTGTGTCTCCATAACTGGGAATGTTTCTGAAGAGGCCCAAACATATCTGGTATGCAGTGTTTAGGAGGCATGCAGACAGGATAATTGCTGGGCAGAATCTGTCCGCAGCTCCAGACTTTCAAGTGCTCATTGCCTTTGAGTGTTTTACACCCCAAGTGGCTGAATAGCCCAGGGGAAACAAGGTCTGCATTGATTTATAGCTCACCCTTAAGTCTTTTGTTCCTTAAGACCGAGGACAACTTAATCAGCCACCAAAGAAGAAGTCTCAAAATTAAGTTTGTAATATCCCTGATGTTTGACTTGTTAGTTGCCGCACATAGGAATCAGAATACAAGTAATACAAGTAAACATGAAAAATAGAAACAGTCTGCTAAGCTTTTTTTACCCGGTGCATTTCCTGAAATGTTTGGCTGCATTTCATAACCACGGTCGTCTCCCTGCCAGCACCAGTGATCAAACAGGGTAAATCTCAGGCAATATTTTGATACAAAATAATTTATGTTGGCTAGCTTAGGTTTGCTGCAGTGTGTTTCCTACATGCTAAGATGTTTAATAACATAAATGTAGTGCTACAGTGTTCTTCATTCTGTTTCTTTACCTAATCCTTTCTTTTTTTGTGTATAGATGCACAAGTGAGCCATTGCAAGTACTGCTAAGTAAAATAAAAGCAAAAGATTAACTGTCGTGTCTCCCTCTGTCTCTCTCCTCGCCTCCTTCACTTTCTTGTTAAAACGCACAAAAAAGAGTTCCTAATTAGTTGCATATGGTGCTCAACTGGCATACCCATTTATTTGTGTGTTGGCCAAGACATATTTACAGTCCAATGTTATGTCTTGCCATAAACATATTTATTGTTATATTGTACACGTGTGGGGATGGCACAGTGATTGACACCACAATGAGGAAAAGAGTAGGGATACTGTGTGTGACTTTTCATTCCATTAAGAGCAGTTTTATACTTGTACAACAAACAGTGCAGCCAACGTACAGTAAACTACATCTTTGTTACAATTATGGTCTTGTCCGTGTTGTCAAAAGTAAAGTTTTATTCAACATTTAGCATTTATTTCCTCTATTGGATGAAATATATGGTCAGGACACAATAAAAGCAACACTCTCAACATAATGTAATGCAAATGGGTAGTGAAAAAGCTGCCTTTGTGAAACTTTAGGTTCTCGTTCCAACTGTGTCAGAGTGGTGCTGATTCAAACTTATTGTAAATGTACTATTCTGCTCCCCCCCCAAAGATGAAGGTGTTTGTGTTTGAAGAGGGCTAAAAATTAGTAGCTAATGTTTTGGTATTAGGAATTTTATGGAAATATTACAGTACAACTTACAATACAATGCATGCCAATACAACAAGAACTGATAAATGAGTTAAATAAAAAAAAAAAAATCTCTGCCAGTCTTATACCATTTATTATACCATATACCATCAACATAATGTATTTGATTGCACTATATTGTACAATATTGTTTTTATTGTGTCCGCCAGGTTTGAATTTGTCAGTCGACATTAACTGTGCACTTTCACAATGATATGTGACAATCGGATAGATTTAAGTACACCATATGCGTTTGCACTGTTTGTCACATAATGTGGCAATGTGGTCAATGTGGTAAAATAAGACTTTTGCTGACTACAGGAATATGGCACACCTTTGACAGTGAAAACTATCTGTTCAAACAAATTATCTATGCACAATAAATCTATTGTTATTGCCTCAGCCAAGTCAGGCCAAACTAGTGAAATTTTGGCTTGTCTCAGGATTTAGTTCACATTTGAGCTGGAATATCTGTTCATTTGAACAAACCCCTGCTTAGCCCTCTAAGGTATGGCTTGAAGTATGCTAAAGCTCAGCCAGCAGCCATTATTTGCCAGCACTATTAAATGCCCAGATGTCAGTATCTAAGCAAAGCCTGACATGAGGAAAAATGATTAAGACAGGCAGAATCTCCAATACACACACAAAACACCAACAGCTACTGAGAGATAAATATTTGCTCAAGGTTTAAATGAAATCCATCACCACTGACAGAACTGCTAATAAAATTTCAAACTGTAGCTTTAATTTATGTACACATTCCTGGGATCCACAATATGCTGCTCTTTCCACAGAGGTTAATGAGTCACTTCTAATGTGCTTGGAGTTTTGGTAGAAAATGTGTTTGCATCATGACAGTTTTTAATATCTATCTAGTATTATATATTTAATATACTCTATATATATTGACCCAGTCAATTTCTTGCCAGACATAAATAGTGACAAAAGCTTTCTGGATATTTAATTAGAGGCTACCTAATGGTTTCCATGTTGCTCTGAAATGGTTGATAGTGGTGGTGGAGTTGGAAGGCAGCAGCGAAAAGGAGTGACCTCAGCATATGTAACTGGAAACATATGAAGTCTAATTACGTAGTATCCGTCTTTGCTGTAATGGAACATGAGGTTGAACTCCTTCACAGGTGTCAAAAAAGACAGGAAACGTTCCTGAATAATTAATATGGAAAAATAGTTGAAGAGAGCAGGAAAGGTCTCGGTGCAGCCATGTTGCGCAGAGGCATATTTTCTCCATTTGGTCAGAACTGGACTAGAAAAGATAGATCCTTTTCTGTTTTGGAGTTTGAACTCCACCCACATGACCAAATATGTCCATGAAGCCACATTATACTCCGCCTTTCTTTGCTACAAAGCAAAGGCTTTTGTGGTCTGATTAAAAATAATACTTTTTTCCTTTTGCAAGGATTTTTTATGACAATGGTATATGCATATACTTGTGTAATTATTCACAGGGACACATTAAGGCTCCAGACATGGGTGTGTGCTCATGCAGACATGGAAAACCCACTGAAGTCGAGTGAAAACTGCTAAGATGAAAGGAATTAAAGGCTTTGTCAAATGACCGCTAGTGGTTAACTCTAACGGTACAGCAGTGGCAGTCGAGAGTGATGCACCACAGAGAGTGATTCTGATTCACAGCTCTTGCAGTTTAGGATGACTTAAAGGACCCATGCCAAATCCAATCATAAATAAACAGACAACCTCCCACCGAAAGTTAAAACAAGGGATTTGAGTAAATTTCGTTCCTAAATTTATAGGCCCGGTTCTTTATACAAAAAATGACAGTAACTGACTCTTAAACAAGATTAAAAAAACAGTTTATTGATTGTAAAAGGTCTAGTAAAGAAGACCTTTATTTTTGAGTTACGATGTGATGAAAAAACTGTGAAAAGCTATGGCTCATGAAATATCTATAAATACTCATAATATAGCCAAAAACTGGAGCCTCAGCTTTTGTATAATAGTTTTGGTTACACCTAATTTAAAACGGGAACACACTAAAACACATTCCAGGTCGTACGCCATGTATGTGTCAGTCAAACATGCTAGTAGAATATTTTTCCAGGTACATCTCTCTGCATTTGCCCATTCACAAGGGATGGGCACTGAGAACTGGTCTTAAATTGGTACCGGTTACTGATTGGTCAGAATTGTAATCCAAATAAGCTCCTGTGGCATTCAATACTGCTATCAGTATTCAAGCATCATTCATTATTTAATTGTTTGTTTGTGTTTGTTTGCCTGCTGTTAAATTAACTTTTCCCCCACATGTAGCTTTCTATTAATGATGTGTCCCTTAGTGTTGCGGGACTAAGTCATGGTCATGTTTACATTTGTGTTAAAGATTTCAAGAATGAGCTAACTGTAGCAAAGCAAATGAAAGCTATCACTGTGTACTGTAACAGTTTATAACATAGTTGTTGTGTGTAAGGGGGATAACAGTGGCAACTGGCTGGGACAATACGCCATATATTCATAGTGTTTTGTGACTGAAGCAGCTGTTGATGTGCATGGGGATCTCTGGGATATGTTAACATGGCTGTTTTCATACTTGTATGTAGTACATTTATGTTTATTTTTGTCTCTGTGTTGGGCCTGCTTCCCGACATGAGCTGAATCACCCCTTCAGCTTGCTTGATGTGCAGATCAGCACGTCTAGTTGAGATTTGGGAGGCATGCACATCTGCTTCTCATCGTTTTTCAGAGACATTACATGTATATTTTGGAGAAGCATAATTCCATCTTAATATGATGAGTCAACCTTAAGTCAACATGGAAACACTCATTGTCAGATGTAACAACTCTGCAGTTATTAACACTGCCAGTTTAAGCAGAAAGTTTAAAAACCAACATTAGCTACCTGCGCAGCTGGCTGACGTGCTTCAGTGGTCTTCCTAATGACAAACACTTAAATGTATGCCATGCATTTTCAAAAGCTTCCTTACATCTGATGTGTTACCCATTTTTCAAGCAACTAACTACCTGTGCTTACTTATTGAGTCACTGCTCTCAACACATTAGCCTCCATCTGGAAGAGAAGGCTTTTTTTTCTCTTTATGTACCAACAGTAATGTAAGCTGGATTGCAAATCAAAGGTTTAGATCACACACTATAATTCTCTCTCAATGATCCCAGTGATGCCCACCTCTGCCAATCACTGTAGTAAAAGTGAAGACATTTAGCTCTTCAGTACACATTTCATGAGACAGTACTTATGCACTGCATGCGCACAAGTGTGACATATTTAACCACGCTGTGTCGCACAAAGGCTCTGCTCAGTTCATTTGTATTATTGAAATAGATTAATATCTGGACTGAAAATGGGCAAAGGAAAAACAAAAGCATAGACTAAATATGATCAGAGGACATATATTAGTGTTCATTTAAGATGCTCAATTTTTATTTTTGTTCACCACTGCGACGGTACGACTTCACAAAATTGAGGGAAAGTTGGTGTTTTCATAAATTCAGTATTTAATTTGAAAATGCATGCCGCATGTAGTGCAGGTTAAAAATATGAAGTTTAATCAATCAATCTACCTATCTAAATCTATTTCTCTCAATCTTTATCTCTGTATGTCTTTTTATCTTCACTGTAAACCAATCAAACCATAGAAATCAATCTTGTTGATTTATGCTTTTCACTGCAGCTGGGTTGAGTCCTCTTATGTGTATTTATAGCTGTCGTGTGTGTGTGTGTGTGTGTGTGTGTGTGGTTCCTACAGCCTGGCTGTGTTGGGAAAACATGTGTTTATAATGTCGTCTTACTTGGATGAATAGATGTGTTAGACTGAAATGTACTATTATTATCTTGAGTCCATATGGGGATGTGAAGGTCTGTTTGTGCCTTTGTATGTTTGTGAATATTTCATAGAAAGCTTCACTCTAATGCACAGCTCATAATGGTCTGTTGCCGTCCACCCTCAAATAATCTGCACCTCAGTAAGTTTGAATCGGCATTTTCTTTCACAATTACAAAAAAAAAAAAAAAAAAAGAGGCATCAAATTCAATAGTTTATAAATACATACATATGTTTTATTTACTTGTCTTTCCAGAAACACAGGTGATATAATATACATGGGCAACATCATACATGAAATTAATTATATTTCAAGTTATTGTTTTTTTTCTACTGTGGTTGGACTTACTGTGTTATGTGGCTGACACCTCCGTAATAGATTCAATTGTGGGAAAAACGAAAAACATTCAAAGCGATAGATTTCTCAAAAATATTTTTTAAGCTGTTAGGTATTTTAGAGTCTTTTTATACACCTCTACTACTCTCCAGAAATACAACCTAATTACCACAAAGGCAGTCAACATAAAACCAGAACGTGTAAGTAAACACAATCTGTGTTGCTTAACTTAAAATAAAATCACAAACAAGAGTTTTAAAGTCTGCAGTGATGTTTTACTAGTGTGGAGTGGTTTGACCTCAGTGATGTTATACTACTCTTTTCATGGTTACACTTGACAAATGCAATAAACTATTTCTTTCTGAATGCTTTTCATCTATCTTACTGGCTATCACCTCTTATAAATAAATGCAGATATACTGTAATTATCACATTTATATTAATAATAATAATACTTACTCTAATGCTACTGACTTCATTAACCTATTAGACAGCCTAGAATTAATTTAACACTGCTGCATATCAGTATGGTAATATACTGCATTTTATAAGCAGCTAAGAGCTATACATTAAAAATATTAGTCTTTGTTCATGGTCATTATTGTATATTTTTCATGCATCACTTACCACAACTCACATAAACAAACACTGAAGACATCATAGTACCAGAGCAGATCCATAAATGTTACAGCAGGTTAAGTTCAATGAAATGATTTACTTATTTAAAGGAATAATTTGATAAATGAGAAGATCAATACCTCTCTCAGGTCTGTATGGTAAATATGCTGCTGGAGCCAGCAGGTTTGCTTAGCTTAGGATAAAGACTGGAAAGGCAACCAGAAGAGATTCTGCTCCTGCCCGTGGCAATTTCTCCGGGCCAAGAAATAGTGCTGCAAATAACCCCCTGAAAATAAAAGCAAATTGTCATTTTTACACTTTACACTACACAGATATTTGTATGAAATAAACAAACAAGATGTAACATGGTAATTAGCTATAGTGGTTATTGTTGGCTAACTGTTTTCCATCTTTATGCTAATAATGAGAAAAAAAATGTCCAAATAATTTGATTATTTCATTTGGTACACTTGCATTTCAGGCACAAAATTCAGCAAAATCCAACAGATGTTATAATATAAGTACAGTATAAGTAAGCAATATTTCAAAAGCAATAGAGAGAGCAGAAATTAACTGATAGAAAGCAGCTCACAGGGACTACTGGACGTCGCCCCAGTGATATTATTGCATTTCACTTTAAAGACACTTAGTTAAAGACCCAGCATATAATATATTTAGATACAACTGGGCAGCCCAACAATCCCACACCCATTTTATGTTGTTTAAAAAGTTTTTCAGTCACTGAGCAATGGTGACAAAGGAAATATACTGTATAATTTCAGACAATTTTTCAATCTGTGCTATCTTTAGTACAGTAACCTCGTAACTTGGTTTTGGATATATTTCAGTCAGCCAACTCACGTGGAGTCGATTATTATGTAAATGTAGAATATGTACAGCATTAATGTTTGTCATTTAGGCTCTGACCACGTCGCTGCCCACAAGAAAACATCAAGCTCAGCACGCTAGGGAGTGGGGAATATACTCAAAGCCTACAGGTGGTTGCTGGGGTGGAGGTGGGGTTTTTGCAATGCTATACGAATAGCAGCAGCAGTCTTAGCGAAGTTTGTGTGAGCGGCGTGGCAAGTACACCGCCGTGATTAAAAGGCTTAGTTGGATATATGTTGCAGTGAGAAGAATACGCCGTGTAAGTAAAGTGACGACTCAGGTTTCCTGCCTGAACTGCCTCGCGAGCGTTGCTTCATTAATGGTTTGGGTGGACTGAAAAAAAAAAAAAAGTTTAACTGCAATACCTTCTCTGAAACTGAGTCAGCCAACTCTGTCTCTGTAAACTCTCTAAAAATCAGGAATACAAAGGAAGGAAGATGCACTTAACACTGAGCCAGAGGAGCAGGAAGTACACAGATCCTTTACACAACTGGAGGAAGACCTACTGCCACAGAGCAGTAAAGCACTTCTTCTCAGAATGCTATCGCCTTTGTCCCATTAACTGGTCACATGTTCCCACTTATATTGAAAAAGCTGCTATTGTGAGGAAATTAATAGAATTGTTTTGGAATGATGTTCAGAAAAACTATTTCATCTACCAACAATGAGAGTACACATGAAGTATTGTCTGCAGAGAATTATTTAAGTAGTAGCTCACTTATATTATCTAAAAATAGTGATATCCCAATACACTAGCGTAACCGGGGGCATCCCGGAGGCCTAGTAGTTAATATAAATGTCGTATACTGTGAGTGCAACGTGATCGCAATGTCCCAGTTTGATTGTTGTGTGTCAAATCCCCCCCGCCCCCCCCCCCTCCCCGTTTCCTGTCACCTCTTATGCTATTGAAAAATGAGGGGAAAAGTGCTAAAAGTTGCCATTACATGAGACTTTTGCTAAATCCATGCAGTTTAAATATTGTTATATTTTGTTTTTTTAATTGAAGGTTCATTAGAGGCATTAATGAGATATACTTTAATTAATGTGATGTCTTTTTTTCACTGTTTTATATCCAAACTGCAAGAAGTAAAAGAGGAAACACTGTGATACTTTAGAAGTACATGAGACAATCTGTTGCCTTTCATAATGCTCCTGCATTCATGCCCTTCATGAATGCAGGAGCATTAAACAACATTCACAGTTTCCTTCTCAATTTTATGACAAAATATTTTGCAGATTTATCTCTTTTTTGTTTAACTTCTTGTGTACACAGATGTTTACTCACATAAATGAAGAACACTTTTAAATATTACTCTTTAATAATACCAAACAAAGTCGACATATCACATTATGTCAAATGACCAGCGGCTCTTTCAGACTTCATATACATTACTTTGTGATTGATGCCTACAAAAGCAACAGACCATGGCTCACTCTCTGATTGCCTGTTTACAGGGCTCTGACATTTTTATAGCCCTCCTAATACCATTACAAAGTATTACTTCAACAGCGGGGCTCTCGCCTTTCCTGTAGAATTAGATACAGAAGGCTGTTTGCTGTGATCACTTGAGGCAGCACAGTTGTGAAAATGAGCTTTTGTTGAGGCTGCATAAGAGTTTGCGTATTGACTTTTCAACTTCCACATTGTCAAGGGTGTTCTGGCAGATTTTGTTTAAAACTAACTGCATTAAGACAAAAGATTGTGTTTGAAGTATCTCACACTTAATATTTAAAATATGTACAAGAGTATTAAATCAATTGTAAAAGCTCACATAGCGGTCATAGTGGTCATAGGTCGGATTATTTGCTCTATGAATGTCAAGTTCAGGTTTATGTCACCTTGGCGATTGGACCATGTAATCAAACGTTGATGATGTGTTGCAAATAGGGCTGCAACAAATTCATCATTGATTAATATGTCAATTATTTTCTTTTAGAATTATTTTTTTAGTTTAGCGTATTAAAGACAGAAAATCAATAAATCCTCACATTTGAAATACTGGGACCAATAAATGTTTGCTATTTTACTTTTAATGATGAATGAAAATAAAAGGAATAACTGACTTATTGTTTCATCTCTCATGGAAATGTTGGTCCTTCCCAGTTTTTAGTAAACATGCTGGACCATGCATGAAATTGTTGATATAATTTGTATTATTAATTTAACTGTAATTAATTCATCTGTTGTAATATCCTACTTCATCATCTTCATCAACTTAGCTTCATGGAAATTTAGACCAGCTGTACAAGAGAAATATATTTTCATGGTATGCACAAAATGTTCACAAACTAACCTCATTCGTCACTGCATAGCAACACTGTTCTGTGAGCAGATGAGTGGGTGAATTATATCACATATTTAACACTGAAACATTTATAGTAGCTTTATCTGAATTAAATGTGCTTTACTAGAGGATATGTAACATCCAGCGAGCAGCAATGGAAATGTGCCTGCAAATCCTTATTGCTTTCCCTGAAAGGGAGCTTAAAGAATGATCTGCTCTGCATTTACTGGTTGCTCATTGTTTTTTGTGACAGATGTTGAAACCAAAGTGGAAAAAAGGGTTTTTAGCACTTCTGAAGAAGCAACTGCTAGCAGCACACATATATGAAATATATGAATAGAAGTGGCAGATTGGACTGTTGCCACATAAATAAAAGTGCATGAAACAACAACAGTTACTCTGCATGCTATTAGCTTTCACCATCGCCCAGACTGTAGAGTTGCTGGCAACAACCAACGTTGTACAGAACACAGAATTTTCCTTAACATGAATATCTCATCATTCTCTTATTCAGCATCAGCTTATTATTATTATTATTATTATTATTATTATTATTATTATTATTATTATTATTATTATTATTTAACATTTCTGATTTGCAACACTTTACCTGATTCACTGACAACAAAAAGGACTGAAACATGATCAAATCTAGATGAAGACAACTTTTACGCATGGCAGGTAGGAAAGGTTCACACATTCAGTGTTACCCACTTAAATGCATTTTGTATATCCTTGAGTTCTAAAAACGTGTTAAATGTATTTCCTTTGTCATTAAACATTTGCACAGCAGATATTTTGAATATTTTAAATCGTCTATTGTCTACATTCCTGTTTGGTAGCTCGCGGTCTTTTTCTTTACTGCCTTTGCTGGCACATTTCTACACTTGTTGATGCTTTACTGCCACCAACTGTGGATCAGCAGAAACCGCTGGCATAAATGTGGATTTTGTCGTCCACGTGTCCGCAGTCGTACATGTGAGTCCCTGTGCGTGTGTGCGACACAAAGAAAATGAAGACCTACTGGCAAAAACATTGCTCCATAGCACTACTAGTGGTCAGAAACTCCAATGGGTAACTTTAAGGGTAGGGATAGATTGTGGTCATGGCAAATAAGGTATGGTAAAAATAAGGTATGGCTCATGTTTCTCTTGCACCATACACTTTTGACCTGATGTGTATTTTTACACTGTTTGCTACAGTGATTGTGTATTGGGCTCTGAGAGGTGCCAAAACATGGGTGATCTACACTCAATACTGTGTTTGAATGCATCCTGTGAATAAACAGACGTAGGACTGAAGCTGCTGCTTCTCTGCTAACGTGCTGCTTTTGCCACACAGCTTGTTGTAGACACTGTGTGACGCACAGCACGCCCATTCACCACCCTAACCTCAACATCCTGGAGCTGCAGTCAGACCGAACTCTACCCGCGTGGTGTGGCCAAAAGCAGGGGAGGACAGGAAATGAAGTGTGTAGGGTTGTAAACATAAACTGCTGCAACATCAGTTCACATAGTTGTAAATTATACAGCGTTTCATCAAACATTTTACTCCTTATCCTCTGTCACTGTCCTTGCACTCACTATACAGCCAAGCAGCATCTCTTCTACTCTGCCGCTTGTATTCTTTCACCGTGCCGTTATAAAAGAAGAGGTCTGAATAGGAGGTCAGTCCCACCCCCTCTCTCAACTACGATTTTGCGTGTCAAAGTTCAATCAGATTGGACTGGACTGGAAGCAAATGCGTCTTGTCCCGTTCCATAGACAAATGAAAGGGAAGAGATTTTTGGTCTGAATGTGCAATGACTCGTTACACATACAGTAGGGCACACTACTTCCTGCATTGGCACTGACCATAAATCATGAAGTGAAGAATCGTCCAATATGGACGTAATTACTGGGCTGAAATAAGTAGCAGTGGAGTTTATAATCTTGGTTAGACAACACTTCCCTTAGCTGCTTGAAATTTAAAGCAGTTCAGTTTGCATCAACAATAGCTTGACACAACAAGGGACATTATTACAGCTCTGATGGCACAGCAAAGGAGGTATCCGTAAATGGTGAGGTTCCTATTTGTTAGATAAACATCACCACAGAAGCCTAGGAGTGAAACCAAAATTCAAATCACAGCAACTCATACTTTACAGAGGAGCTACAAAACTACTGAAAGAAAATGTAGCAATGACTCCTTTCTAGTTGGCTGTACGACCACATATATTGTTTTCCTGTGACATCGACACAGCTTGGTTGCAGGCAGGGACCTTCAGGACTCAGTTCTGCTGTTTAGCAGAATAATAATTTTGTGGGTCTGCATGGTTACCCCCTGCTATGAGGACACAGTGGAAATGCACATCAGCATGCCACACCACTGTGCTATAGTGCGCTATACTGCAGAGTGTCCCACTCTTCCTAATTAAGATACTGCAGTTTTCCTGTCATCTATTTGATATTTTTCAAAAAAAGTGATTTGCAGGTTGGTAACCATGAATGTAATGTACAGTATGCAAGTTACTTACATTATGATACGTGTTTTGTTTGTATTGAAATCCTTACATTTTATTTGTTTAATTACTGTTATTGTGCTTCAGTTGTTTATGCAGTCTCTAGTCTTTGCATTACTGGTGGGGCTGTCAAAATTTACCCAATTATTTTTATTTTACATTGTGCCCCATTTTTTTTGGTCACATTTTTTCTTTAGTGTCAGCAGTGACTGCTAGAAATCTATCAGTACATTTTCCTTAAATGTGTGTTTGATTTTATTTCTTAGCTGCTGCTGTTGTTGCTCAAGACTCAGGCCAGTAACAGGCAGCTGGGACGCCATGTGTTTGAAAAGCCCCCAGATCTCCTACATATACTGTAACTCTGATCACACCCAGCAGGTAAAAGCATTTGACCTGCCTTTAATCACATTTTTCAAGGCTTTCATGGACTTCTAATGAGTATATATGATAATGGTAAAAATTTATTTTTCAATCCAGTGCCAGTACTTTTGGTAAACCTACTTTTAGCACTTTGCAACCCTTGGTTTGGAAAAGTGATTCTTCTTCTTGTTTTAATTAAAATATTCTCCTTCACAGCCAAGGACAACAGTGGTGTGGTAGGCAGACTTTCAAGCTTTTGTTTTAACTCATGCATCTATGAGAGTGAAGAACAAAACCACAGAAGTAAGGACTAAGAGGTGAGGTGAAGAGGGGGAGAAAAACCAGTCTGGATTTAGTTGCCTTCTATAGTCATAAAATGGATGTAAAACCTGCTGTAGCCACTTGGAAGTTGTTGTCAGCCAGGCTGACTCAGCTAGACTCAGAGTAACTCCAAGTTTGATGTGAAATGCCTGGTGAAATGACACCGTCTTAAACCAGAAGTAAAATTTATCCAAAATATTGAATTGCACAATTAAAAGTAATTAAAAGACGAAATAAAATATGAGTTTGCTGAAATTGGATCATTGTTGCAGGTTATTTTACATGGATATAGAAATAGGGGGTATTGAACATATGAAGTAAAATTACAGGAATAAAAAGGACATGAACTAAAAGAAACTAGACAGAGATTACATGAACTTTTAACATACAAGGCAGAAGGAGCTATGCGCTTCTTAAGCCAGAGATATGAAATGAGTGATAGAGCAAGTGGTTTACTAGCATTCCAATTACGAAAGTCCCAATCAAGTAGAATGGTTGCAATGATAATGCACCCAAAATCTGAGGAATCTTTGATCACCAAAAGATATAGCAGAAGCTTTTGGAGCTTATTTTAGAGATTTATATGCCAACTCAGATTTCACTTCAATAAGGACTGAAAACAGATTTCTTTTCAAAAATACATTTACCATCAATGATCGAGGAAGAGGCACTTCATATGACAATACCAATAATACAACAAGAAGTTTTGAAAACTATAAAATCCTTGAAAAATAATAAATCACCAGTAACAGACGGATTGTCCAGATAATTTTATAAATCTTTTGCAGAACATATTACACCAATACTGGTTAAAGTCTTCAGTTATGTGATTCAAAGGGGGTCCTCCACAAACATGGTCTGAAGCTATTATCTCTGTGTAAGAGGAGAAAGATCCAACTAAATGCGGGGGATATAAACCAATCAATAAGTTATGCAGTGACCTGAAAATATTAACTAATCTTCTGGCACAAAGAATGCAGAAAAATATTGCAAAACTGATTAAAGCTGATCAAACAGGGTTTATTCAATTTTGACTGGAGGCAAATTACATAAGAAGAACTATAAATATCATATCAAGAGCCCAAAAGAATAAACAAACATCCTTAATGCTCAGTCTTGATGCAAAAAAGCATTCAATAGTGTTAAATAGGGTTTCCTATATGAAACACACAAAGTATTTAGATTTAATTCTATATTTATTAAGTAGATGAAAACTATTTATAACAATCCAAAATCATGTATCAGAGTGAATGGGAATTGCTTTTTTTCCCTCTTAAAAGAAGGGTTAGATAAGGGGACTGTCTTAGTCTGTTATTATTTCCTGTTAGTATTGAACTGCTGGCACAGACTATAAGGCATAATAAAGATATACTGTATGTGGAATAACTGATGATCGACATAAAGAACACAAAATATCCCTGTTTGCAGACGATATACTTGTATTCATTAGCAAACCATACCTGCTCATCCATACCTGCTATGCTGAAGGATTTAAATGAATATGGAAAAATCTCAGGCTTCTAGACTAATGGAACAAAATATGTTGTAATGATGCTCTCTGGGAAGAGGCCAGCTGTACTGGAGGAAAAAGTAAAGTTTCAGTGGACCAAGGGTTATGTATTTAGAAATAATAATAATACCCTTAACATTCCAATTATTTAGAGCTTACTATGAAAAATTGATAACAGAGATAAGACAAGTGGGAGCTTTTATCTCTGACATTAATGGGTAGAGTAGAAACTGTAATTAATTAATACATTACCATACCTGTTTCAGTCACTTCCATTAATTATTTCAAAATCTATTTTTAAAACCTTAGACAAAATGAATTCAAATTTTGTGTGATAAAATAAAAAGGCAAGAATAAGTTATAAAAAGCTACACAGTCCTAAAAGGGATGGAATGGATGGAAAAGGAATTACCTAATTTGCAAAATTATTATTGGGCAGCACAATTCAAAACTATAATGTCATGGATAACAGAAGATATAGATTCAATGTGGGCAATTGAACAGAACCCCTGTCCAGTACCACTAGGTTCTCCACAATTCTTGAGTCAGAGAGAATGGAAAAAAACTCAAAATAAAGAATTAATGGGCAGAGAAAACCTGGAAAATATGGTCTAAAATAAGGAATAAGCTAAAAACTACCGAAATTGCAATCAATCCAGAATTTCATCCATCCAGTACTGATTTTGGCCTTAAGAAATGGATGGATGGGGGGCTGGTGTACATTGGTCAATTATTTGATGGACAAATACTAAAGTCATTTCAACAACTCATTCAAGAATTTAACTTACCTGCCCAGGATCAATATAAATTTCTACATGTCAGACATTATCTTCAGAAAAATAAGGAATGGGAAAACATATTAAGGGAACCATCTAACATAAAACAGCTTTTCATAAGATGTGAAGAAGGACTTATTTCAAGATTCTATAGAGCATTATAACACAATCTTAAGAATAAAGATTTGGATAGTAAAAAAAACTGGAATTGAACACTAATTTCTGAAAACAAATAGGATGAAACTTGCTTGTCTGGTCATAAACTAACAAATATGCCAAACTGTAGGGAGTTTGACTTGAAGGTCAAAAACAGGTATTTCAGAGCTCCAGTCACAACGACTAAATATGTAGAATCTTCCGGATTATGTTGAAGTGGTTGTGGCCACCAAGGAGACCTCTCACATATATTATGGGTCTTTCCAAATCGGCATGGTACTGGGAGGATGTTTAAAAAGGAAATCGAACTAAGCTTGAATACAAAATTAAACTTTGACCCAAAGTTATTCATCTTAGGTATCCTTTTAGGAAATCAAATTGTGAGAAAGAAAGTGTATTTATTAAGGGCTCTTCTTTTAATAACCAAAAAAACCCCCAAAAAAACTATTACAATCGTATGGTTGCAGCCACAACCCCCAAACATAAAACAATGGCAACAAAAGGTGAATGAGGTGTTTATGGAAAAGGTCACAGCTAAAATACAGCTGAAAATGAGCATTTTTATGGACATATGGTCACCATGGATATTGGCCATGTCAAAAACAAAGAGCTAAAACTTAGAAAATTGGTATGTCTCCTGAGTTTTTTTTTCCAATGACTATTTAATTGTTTGTTTTGTATTTTCTTTGGTTATATTAAGTAACTTGTTTCATTGGTTTTTGTTTATCCATATGTCTCTATTCCAATAAATTCATATGTAAAGATATACAAGAGAATGCAGAGATGTTTATTTACTAGATGATGGAATGTCTGAATTGTATGGCACAAATAAAGTTTAAAAAAAAAGAAAAGCAGGACATGAAAGACAGTGTGTAAACTGTGCAAAGTAAGAGCAGTGCAGTATAATGAGACAATCGGGAAGCAGGGACAGATGCTGGTTTAACTCAGCTATCTGAGCATCAAAAGGTTGGCATACGAAGAAATGAATGAAAAATATACAGAATATTTTAATGTTAAATATTTCTTTCTGTCATTATACTCACACTGCAGTAAGAAAACAAATTTTTTACATATGAAGGAAATGTATTATATTTGCATCACCAGGTCTACAAAAGACAACACATATGGTAAGAAAATGTACAGGTCCGCAGGTGCACACTGTACACACGATCCTTGTATCTGTATGTTAAATATACATTTAATGTGTGCAAAGAAAGCCATGTACAGGGCATAAAGGTGCTGTATGTAGTTGTTCCTCCTCTAAAAACACAAAATGGAGGAATAAAGTGTTAGTGTGCAAAAATACTTGCTTATTGTTTTGGGGACTTTTTAGGGGACTATTAGAGCCTTTGATTTAAACTGCTCGACTCCAGAAATGTATAGAACAAGAATGTGACACAGTTGCGCTGAATATCCACAAGAGATGTGACCTTTAAGTTTTTATTAAAAATGTTCCATCAGGACTTTCCCTTTCATGCCATCAATCATGTGGAAGGACTCTGTGACTTTTTTTTTTTTTTTTTTTTTTTCCAAATGGCAGATATCCGGTTTTGGAAAAACTCCTCTCTTGTGGTTATTATACCCACACACAGTATGGGAGCAAGTTGTAAAAACGACATTTTCCTTGCTCAGTTGACTGGGTGTACATAAATATACACACACACACAAACAAGGTCTGTCCACTCAGAGTATCCATCACTCTCCTTCAAACTGCTTAGAGTGAAGTCAGTGTGTCTGCGTGTGTGTGTAGTGCTATGTGAAAACTGAAATGTTGTCTTTCTTATAGTTACTTGTTTACTCATGATTTCCTGTCTGTACTGTTTGCGCAAAACATCACAAGAAAGAAGTGTTCATCAAATTAATGAAGTTATTTGCAATACCCTTATACTAGTCATTCTATTTATTTATTTACTTATTCATTATCTACCAAACTGTATAGCCAACAGTCAAATAGCTGGTGATAATTATTCTGTATTTTAGTTATACAAGTTCTGAATATAGTTTGGTACTGGATTAAATCAGGTCTTCAGGGGAAAATGTCAGACAATGTTTTTATTTTTTATTCTAGCAGCCAACACAGATGTTCCTTTGAACAATTGAACTCTAATCAGAAATCTGTTCTCTTCAGTGAATTTAATAAAACAGAATCCATTTCAAAATTTTCAGCTGCAGAAACAAAACAAATACCAGACCAGTATTTGCTGTATATTGTTGGCTTGTGAGATGCTTAGTAATTTCTGCTCTAAGATCAGGAAGACAATATATAATATATATAACCTATATGACTGTGGTGCTGATGAGAAGAATCTTTTGATATTTCACAGCATTTGAGTAGTTGACATTGCGTTGGTGACGCTGCAGACATGCAGGCATTAGTTTTCAGATACATTGTACTCTAGTGTGCTAGATCTGAAAAACATTTTAACTCTTTTCAGGAACTTTTCCAAATATTTATTTGACTGTTTTAGTTTTCCCCATTTCAGTTTCTTGTTGCAACTCTAAGACAGACAGATGTGCAAACAAAGAAAGTACAGACATTAGACACAGAGAACTGTTTTTGTCCTACAAAAGGATTGTCAAAGTGAATGAAATGTGCACTGTGACTGAACTGAATTCTTGCTTAACATTGTTTTTAATGTTGCTACCCTTGTTGCTACCCTTCTATTTGTTGTGATAGACATTAGATAATCCATGTACCATATGGTGCAATTCTCCAAAGGCTAACGACAAAATGAGACAATGTTTGTTATAATAATAATGAGAACATCATCAGAGATTACATTATTGTACATTTTACATTACATTATAGTATATTTTATATCACATTTTAGAGCAATCAGTACAAAGAAAGATTAAATGTAATGACTGATTAATGTTGACTGTATGCTATGACTACTGTAAAATAATTAGCAAAAAAATAACTATGCAGTAAAAAGAATTATATGAATGAAAAGAAACTTTAATGGAAAACCTCGCAAACTCACAAAATACAATAAAACTTGTAAAACTCTTATCCTCACATGATAAAACTCATGCAAAAAGAACAATGGGTCATCGCTGCAGCAAAGAGGCTCTTAATATTCTCTCTGCAAAAATCTCAATTCAGCTTCTACAAAATAACATTTGTAGTAAATGCTGTTTCTAGTATATATAAAATATAGTTTTGTATCACCATAGTGAAGAACATAACTTAAAATAACTGCATCATGCAGTAGAAGTTCCTAATTGATTTAAAATCGATGGTCATTTAGCAGCCTGTGGGTCACATCTGGCTTCATCTTAAAACTGACCACCCGATCAATTTTTCAGCTTTAAGAGTCAGTGCCTCACAGTCAATTCAATCTGTAGTTTCAGGAATGTCATTTAATGGCAGTTTATATGGTAAGGCTGGATGCATAAACACTGAAGTCGCTTTACCGTACATCTCCACCAGCTCTTGAAACGGACTTCCCCAGATTCTTGGCCAAACTAAATGGTCTGTCTTGTTTACCCTGACCTTAAGCAAGGTCATGAACAAATATTTCTACTTGAGGATATTTCCAGAGGATATTTTCAAAATAGTCAAAGCAGGCATAAGAGAGACATTTACACATGGGAGATACAGCCGAGATGTGTTCAGTGAACCACCAATATTCATTGTGAAAAATTAGATCATTTATTAGAACATTTTATCTACTTCCTGGCTTAAGGTTCTGTACTCACTGTCCATTTACAATGTGTAGCTGTGTTCACATTGTCTGTTGAATGTTAAGTAAATCCCTTAATAGAGATTACATGTCTTTGGCATCCAATTTTGCAGCTGCTCTCAGTCAGAGCTTTGTTTTCTGCATGAATACTTTAATTAGACTTGACTACTACAGTTTGATGTATGCTGATACACACTCCTAGGCATTTGGCACTTTTCTTCAACAATTAAGAACTGCCTAAATTAGAAAGACTGTATATATAAAACATTGCACTAGTGTAGAGAAATGGTTATAAATACTGAATATATCTCCCAAAAGATACAAAGTTATTGTTTTAGCTTCTCAAAACAGTGAACATCATTTGTTAATGATTAAAACCAGCACTTTTCCTGGAACATAGTAACCCATATATTTTAAAAATGTATATATTTTCCAAAAATACATATAGTTACATATTTTATTGCTTTTTATATTTTGATATTAGATTGTATGTCTGTTTATATATATATATATTACTGTTGTGCTGTAATGGATCCTCCCAGCCAAAGTTTTTCACATGATTGTACATGTGTAACCGCAGTGACAATAAACAGCTTGAACCTTGAGTCCTGTTATCTAATATTGAGTGAATATATTGTGGAGATTGAATGGTGAATATTAATCTTTAATGTGTTGGTTATTTGGAATTGGATTGCGCCACTGGAAATAAGATTATTTTTTAAACAATAGTCTGATTTGTTTCTTCGCAGTCTGACCTAATGCTACGTGAGAAACGGATTTTTGTTTTGTATTGTTCTCTGCATTATGAGTCAACAGGTTACAACAGGTCAGATGGCCTGTTGTTGCACATTAATTTGTACTCTGTATCATAGTCTTGAAATGATTGCCATATAACTACATGTAAAACCCTCTCACGCATTTAATATCTTACCGATGCGGATTATTTTACAGCCTATTCAAGCGTTAATTATGCAATTAAATAGAAAATTAATTAAAGCTTTGGAGCACCGATGCTCATTTCTGGTGATATAGTTGCAGAATCCAAGGTCCGAAGTTTTGGAGTTTTGTTGGCTTTTCCATAAAATCCCACGCAGCAAGAAAAAGTGAGAGAATGTGGTTTTCCATAGCCCTATTACTCCCCATATATTAATAAAAGTGCTGCAGTTTCGTACATTTGGTTTGCATTTAAGTGTTTTTTATGGAATAATTCACAGAGATAGCCGATGCTCAGATTTTTAAGATCACCGCTTTAAACAAAACAACGAGTTGCTGGGACCTGGACACAAAATTTCATGATATGGAATTCCTATTGCATGTTATTTATCTAATTATTTGTTTGTTTATTCGTGTTTATGATGTAAATTACCCCAGCTTGACTAAGTTTATATCTTTCTTGAATTCATGCACGTGTTTTTAAAATGAGTTCATATAAATGTTTTAAATGTGATGTGATTATGAGTAATTCTGAGGATATTGCCTTTAGTTATGACACAATTTCACTCTTAACATCATTTTCTGGTGGTTAACAATGTGAGACAAAAGACATGTTTGTGCTGATCTTCAGAAAAAGCGCTTCGAAATTAAGAAAATATCGAATTTTAATAAGATCGGATCGGATTTCGAAACCGAAGTTTTGTTTGCTTCATTTGGGTCCGATTAAATGTCGAGCCAGAATTTTTGATGCGTATGGCAGGGTTGATAACATCATTATCTCTCTACATATTATTATCTACCGACATAATTAAAACCGGTCCGCTTAAAATAAATCATGTTTGACCATTTGACAATAATTGTCATCTGGAGATGCTGATAAGATTATTCGCAGTTTTTGTTTCGTTTCTTTTTTTGGCCCACAGGTTGAACGGGCTCTTGGCTATTTTTTCAGTAGGATCGGATTTGGACCTCGCTTATGCAAACGGCTACTGTGTTGGTTTACGAGCGAGGTGAGAGAGGTGAGGGGTGTCCTCTCCTCTCCTCTCCTCTCCTCTCCTGCACACCCAGCTCTGTCGGTGCACAGTGACTTTGTGCACAGTGACTTTGAACTTGAACTCCGTCTTGCCTATCTTCATAATCTGTGCAATACACTGGTACAAGTGGATCGGCTCTAATTTCGGTCCACGGTTTAATTGACTTTGTTGGTCCATCAGTTCATCTCTGTGCGTGGGCTGTGCGCAGGATGGAGTGCGCAAAAAAAGAAATCAAGAACAGTGTGATTTCACTGTGAAGGTAGTACTCGCCCAGAGTGAAGGCGAATGTAGGCCTATAAACTTTAGCATAACTCCATTATTCCGCTTTGGTCCTCCAGTCTGTCTCTAATTTAAATCAAGTTTCGGTTACTTTGTCTTCCACTGCCTTTTCTGGTTCAGGAAACTGTGTGGCCTGGGGGGAAGTTTTAAATGAGACATATGGGATATCAAAATGTGGACGAACTGATGTTCGCTCTTGAAATTTTTGAAAAGTTGAATTTTTTTGTAAAACAAAAAGCTCTTTAGGCTCCAGGACAACGAATCATGTTTATCGTCTACTGTCAAAAGCCCAAAAAAACGCGCAAAGAGATGTGAAGCGACCTGCAGCTGAAATAATTTGTATTTGAGCAACGAGCCATTCGACTTTTAACTCCACATACAAGAAATAGTTCCTTTTGTATACATGTGAATCGATATTTGTTATCATGAGGAGTCAATCGCCTCTGTAAAAATATTTCAAATCGAAATTTTATATATTGAATTTAGGATTCACTGCTTTTGCTTTTCTCGCTCTGAGATCCAGCACCTCAGTAAATAGCATGTTGTTACATAGCATACGGCACAAAAGAACAAATTCTTCCGTTGAAAACAACACGTGTAAACTACATAAAGAGGCTGATCTGAGGACAGCAGTTGCCAAATGTTTGGACTTGCATTCATGCAAAATATTACAGTTTAATGACTTCATTCTACCTCAAGCGTGAGACGTGTAGGCTGAAGGATATGAGCCAACAGTTGAGTAAGTAGCGCATGTAGTATGTTTGATTGCAGGTATGGCGCACTGGGAAAGACAACTTTGCACACACAAATACTTCCCTGGAGTCATTTCAAACAGTGTTGCTAGTGTCTTGTTGAAACTACAGTTGTTATTATTGGTAACAATATGCTTAAACCTACAGTACCAACTTGTTACCACACATAAAGAATCAGCGTCTATTTTAGCAGCCATGTTCAAACTTGATATCAAGCTCAGAAAAAAGAGGAAAACACGCTCTGATGATTTTGGTCGACTTGGCCTTTGTGAAGTCAAAATTACACTGACAAATCTGAGACTTGCTTTCAGTGGTTTCACCGTCAGTTTTCAATGTTAGAAGGAAATGTCTCATTGCCGCATAATTGTATTTTTTAAGTGCCACTTCTATTTGTGCCTGTACAACAGTAGTTCTCGCAACCACATGCTCCTGTTTGACAGGACTATAATGCATAAATAAATGTCAGTTTAGTACTAATATGGCTGCTTTTCTTTGCGTTTTTGTGTTGGATATGAATACGCTTGTAACAGCGTGGTCCAGTTTCCTGCAGCGGACTGATTCCTGGTAGCTTCTCCCGCAAGGTCTTTAATAAAAACTATTTTGGATCAATATATTAGGTGCCTTATTGACAGCCAGGATTCAGAGTGTGGCTTCCTTTGCACCATTTCACTTAAAGAGTTCCTCCATCACAACGACTTCTCCAACAACAAGCAGGTGCAGACATCATTTTCCAGTCGGCGGCTCTTCCAAACCAACTTCCCATGTTGACTTTAGGCTCTTCATACAGTCACTGCTGGTCTAGTCCATACTGGACGAGGAAGTTGTTGTCCTTAAAATCGCTTCCTGTAAATTTCCCGGGTTTTTTATTTGGCGTCTTAAAGCAAAGTGGGGATATCTAAACTATTTGACTATACCAAAAAATAGTGTTTCGTGGTATACATAAACTTCTTTCAAATGTTATTATACAGAAAAAATATAACCTACTCTTAATAATAGTATAAAAAAAGCAATATAGCTTATAATATTGTTTATTTTAGGAGTTTTGTGATAACGTGAATGTAGAAATGTCGTCTACATGCCCCACGTGCTTTGTATAATAATGATGCACAAATAAGAATTAATAATCCAAAGGGAAAGTTTTTTATATTATAGATACATTTATAAGGTGATTTAAAGAACGTGACGTGTAATTTGTTATGTTAGTTCATGTGATTTATAAATAGAGAATTTATTTTTCTAAATTATAGGGCTAAATCACAGCACTGCATTCGAGCGTAAGTTCGTTCACGTTTGCACACTTTCAGGAAACAACACAGACTATTCGCCTGTTTATATCATTGGTGATGTTTCCGTTCAGAAACTGTTATAATTTTACAGTATTGGCAAAACATGGTCTCAATGGACGATATAGTGGTGCGTTAATCTCACAAACATGCAGAACCCTGTCAGCGTTTTGACTCATTTTCTACATGTGCGCATTTCGAAAGCAGGCCTGGTAATGTACATACGCATGAATCAAAGTGGCGTGGAAATATTGGCCTGTAACACATTCCTTAAGATTTAGAAAGATGCCCTTAAAATATATTATTTTAATACATATTCCAGTTTCCAGGAGATTCAGTTTCCTTCCCCGCACTGCAGAACCAGCTGCTTATTGAAAAATACGATAACATTCAAAAATCGTTGCCAAATGGTCCAGGTTGATCAATTTATGTCTGACAATCAATATAAGAATCTAAATGTTAAACCTTAAAAAGTTTCAATTTTTAACATATTATTACCCCATTTGTAAAAGAAATGAACCCATCAGATAGGCTGTATAGTTCCACAAAGATCTGTTTCGGGCAACACATCGAAGCGTAAAACCCTTTTTAAATGCACCTGTAGACATGTCTGATCCTTTTGGATTATCCTGCATATAATCTGATATATGCCCAAAGAGTTTAGAGCGCTTTATTCTTTCAGAGACGGAGTGAGATGATTAACGATGAACGTGTGTGTCTTTTGTTTTGCTGTCTGGACGGATGGAGCGACCGCCTCTCTTAACTTGAACTTGGACTTCCGACGAGACGCGTCCAACTGTGGATTTATTTAGTCTGCTTTCTCACTCGTTCAGCCACTGCGCTGCAGCATGAGTGTATGACTTTAGTCCTGCAGGACTCATTTGAGACAACGATGAACAAAAGTTTAGAGCACATTTTAAAAGAGCCATTTTCATGATAAATCCCATTAAGATATAAGACAGGACCACAATATTTGACGACACATTCCTTGACGTGTTGGTATCCTGCTCCAACGAAACATATCTTGATGTACTATTTTCTGTCAGAAAGTACAATTTAAAAACCTGCTGTCTATAGTAACCACACTCTTTTGGTGATTGTACACCCTTAAGGCGCCACGCATCAGTCCATATTATGATACAAAGAATTACGTGTCCACATCTTTGGGCTCTTAGTCATTCGAAAACGTATTTACCAGCTTATGAAATCACCCAAATGTTTGTCTATGTTTGTAATCATCATTATATAGCCTGCTGTCTAATTTGTAGGACATTCTGTAAATATATGAAGCTGAATAGCTCACCATTTTTCCTCACTAATTTGCTTGCAGTTCACGGCTTTTCTCGAAAGTGGAAACAACACGTTGTGCTGCATAAACGACGCGCAAACATATCTTATTCTCAAATCAGCTTTGCAGTCAACAGCGAGTAATAGATAGACCACTGATATGAAATAAGTACATGATAAGTACACTGAATAAAAAGGCTGTAAATCCACTCTGGCCTGGCAGTAGCGGTGGTCTGCCAGCCTGCCCTCTGTCCTCTGGGCGCGGCTCCGCCTGGCCTGCTTTATTTTGCGGTTAACCCACAGCCATCCTCTCCTACCTGCTCTGGGTGAAGTTAAACGACTCAAATCCGAGGTAAATTAGGCCCACAGTGTACTGTTGGTAATCTTTTTCATGCATTGCCTTTCCACAGCCTAATGACATACAGCCACTACATGTAGCCCACTGTAGGTCTGTATTATCAGTGGTAAATAGAAAGATGGACAAACCTCTTGGTGATTTTCAGAAAGAAACCATCCACACATCAACATGAACAGAAATCCACAGAATTTTTAGAGAAACCCAAAGCCTTTACTCACATAGATGTGCTGCTCTGTACATCTATACACTTAGCTAAGATTTGAGAAGAGACTATTTCACATATAAAAGAAGGTGTTGGTGAGTAAAGTGAGTTTCAGGGGGGTTACTCCCCCAAACCTCTGTATGGCCTAAACTCGACACTTTTGTGTCTCCTATTCACCGTATGTCGTTTCACGTATACTTAAGTTAATTTGGGTTTGGTTGGCAAACATGGCTTCGTACCAATCAGACCAGCTTACAGTTATGTAGCAGATCATATTTAGTAAAGTTGAAGGCTGCTGCTCCGTAGTTTCTGCTCGATAGAAGTCACAAATGTGGCATGCTAGTGTCGGACCTTTTTTTTTTTTAAATGTTCTTATGAATAAGCAGGAGGATCCTATGAGTAATGCGACAAGTAGGAATTTGTGGATCTTGGTGTGAAGTGAAATTGGAAACAAACGGCTTACGCAAGTTAACGTTTGTGATGAAATACAGATACCAAACGTAAGCCAGTTCATCACTCTGTTCATCACGCACCAATACCGCACTGACCCAGTTATACATTTTAAACCACGGTTTAGCTTTTTTTTTTCTTCTTTTTTACAAAATCACATGCTTTCCTGTGCCCTGACTGTTGGCATAGAAGTCCAGTGGTCTTGGCTTTTACGATTATGAACATTTTTGATCGTAAATTAAATCCAGCCTGAAGGGGAAAACACCAGATTGAGAAGCTGTTTTAGTTTTGTAGGAATGTTTTCATGACAGTGGACTGCTCTGCTATCCTGCCTTCAGTACAACACACACACTAATACATACACACACACACACAAACACACACACACACACACACACACACACACACACACACACACACACACACACACACACACATAAATATATATTATATACGTAGCCTACTTTAAATCAAGTTAAAATTCCCTTTTTGCAGATGAACACTTTAGATTAACACAAGCCTAAATGAAAAATGTATATAACGCGCCAGAACAGGAGCTTGTGACTCACACGCGCAACTTCCAAGTGAACATCAGCCTTGATTTACAGTGAAGTTTATGTATGCACTACAGTCAGTCAGATTTTGGTCCATTCAATTAGTTCAGACGCTTAATGGGTCCAAAGTTTATTTCACTGAGTGTGAAATGTTAATTTATTAAAACCTTGTTTCCCATATACAGATCCTCATTTGAAAAAAGGCACTAGGTCTGTTGGCCTCTATATTGTTATAGTGCGCAAATCTATTTGGATATTTTGGTTGACAAAATCCAATGTTGAGTGGATACCAGTTGGTTTACTTTGATTATGAAAATGGTTTGATCTTAAAGGAAGGGCTGAAGGTGGCTGGGAACTCGTAAATACAAACGCAACCTGATTTCAACGTTCACGGTGCAGACTCTACCTGCGAGCTGTCAACACCATCTTGGATCGCCACATCGCCTCTTCAAAGACTTTATATGCCCGGGGATTTACATCTCTAACAAAACCGGTGAGATAATGTTTGAGAGGCAATACTGTTGATTTTTAATTCCTCGTTTAACCTACTGATAGAGACCGGGAGATTTGTCAGGAAGTCGGTTTGATTGTGGGACTTCACTGCAAATATGTGACCTATTAGGTTTTCTAAAACAACGCAAAGAAAACTGATAAATGTGATTATTTCACTTGCTTCCACCTCAGTTTTTGGTGGCTGTTTATATTTCTCATTTGACTAAGAGATATGGCTTTTGACATAAGTGGGAATATAGTGCAGTATACTGCAGGATCAAAATATTACGCTGCACGTATATATATGTATGTATGTATGTATGTATGTATATATGTATGTATATATGTATGTATGTAGGCCTATGTATGTAATGACATATGCTACATGCAAAAGATCCACTGGATCTGTCATGTGCACATGCAGTCAGTTCCTGAGAGCGGAAGCCGCAGGTAGGCAGCATTTGTATGGGGATGGATGCTCTTCCCCTCCCCCACAGACCTCCGCATCAGACGGACTCTCTCTCTGTCTGACAGGGCCTGTCTGGAAGGACATGATGTCTGCTTGTCAAGATATTTACAACAACACAACATGGCTGGTTGTCAAGATGTTGGTAGTTGTTCCAATTCCTGAAATAAGTGAAACCGCGGAGGTGAAGGAATATTTCTCTCATTTCTCACACAGAAAAAAAATGACATATTTGTAACAGGGAGGTTTTTGAAGTGAAGTTCCGACACTAAATGTGTATTCAGAGAAGCCTCTTAATGACGAGCAACCACCATGAAGTTTAAAGCACTTAAAAAGCAGCAGACGTTGTTTCTATATTGGCATATTCCGTGTTATACTGATGAGGTCACATGCAATTTCAACATTTTTATCAAGCTGAGTTTGTTTTTGGAATTTGGTTGAATAATATTGACAGGCACATTATTTCCTTTGGCTCATACATATTGATTTTCGAAGTCGCATGTGTGGGAATTTCAATACAAGATGTTGGGTAAATAAAAATGACAACATAGCAAATTGATAACATTTCAGTTTTCTCATGGTAACCCAATTGACGATGAACGAATTTAAATACACACACATCATCCAGCATAAACCACAACATAAATAACCACTGCAGAGGGAAAAGTGTCGTGTGGATTATAGGTAAGAAAATATCAATTTTCACATCAACTGGCTGACTGAAATAGATTAAATTATAAGTATCTAATTGTTGGGTGGTTTGGATTGCAACTTTAATTATAAAACAGCCCCGCATTGTGCAACTTGGAAATGCGTAAACTAAGAAAAAAAACAAAAAAACAACCCAAACAACTAATTTCCATCCTTAAAGAATCCACGTGTGTGTTCACAAGCTGTATACTGTTTATGAAAGATAATAAAAAGTATTACAGCTTTAAATCTTTTAGAATTCATAGTCAAGTATTATTTATTTATTTATTAATTTAGTTGCAGGGCGTGTATAAGATAGTGGGTACAGGACTGTCACTGGCATACATGTGGTTTCAGGGTGGGCAGCTGATGTCTCAGGACTTTTTGCACATTTTTGCTGTGGTGGAAATGCGCCAGACGTTTAAATATATAATGTTCAGGCTAATCATTTATTTGCTGTCACCGCAACTGTATAACAATTGTGTAAGTTCTTCCAAAAGTTCATAAATGGAAAATACTTTATTCATGAATTCTCCAGTTGTCACTAGTTTTTAAAGATTTTAATTTATTATGCAATTTTCTGTTTTTTTTTTCTCTCTCCCTGAAACATGAATTATGAGAATATTAAGAAATGCAAAACCACAGTCAGCCTGAGCGTCTGATTTATGGTTATTGCAACATGAAGTGTAACTTAAATCATAGTTGGTCCCCTCCACCCCTCTCCAAAATTAACAAAGTCAACTATTATCTCTGACACTGTTCCCCATTTGGACGCTACATCATACATGTATCCTTTAGGGTGACATTATTGACATAGTTTACAAACATTTGGAGTTAATGAGGAAGTTGTGCTGGGTGAAAACAAAAAGTACCCAACTAAAAATAACACGCTATCACTCCTAAATTGCGAGAAAAAAAAGAGCCCTCATGTCCTTAAGTGTGAGCTTTCGTGGAAAATATGTTGGTTTGGAAGGACCCGTTTCCTTCTCAGCGCAAAGGCTGTCAAATTCCTGATCCTTTAAATGAAAGCACGGGGCATTATTTGTAGTTCTCTCCCCCTCTTCACACACAGCAAATATTTTAGAGTAAAGCTCTCTAAATAACAGCTAGTTTGCATGCATACTCTAGTGTGAAGTTCATTCTTGTCTGTCTAGACTCTGATTACGACCCTGTTTGTCTGCGTTTTTTTACCTTGACCTTGGACTTCCGTGCAGCTGCCGTTTAGATGAGCCCTTCGTAGTTGTAATTTCCTTGAGACAAAAGAACTATAGTCTCTGTCCGAGGAAGGACAGAGTTTTAGCTTCCTTAGTGCTGTATACAAATACTCGACGGTGGCCTGGTTATTCCCAAGAGTGCAAAAATGTTGATAAACTAGGCATCCTTCGTAGGGCAGCTTGTGGCCTGCTTTATGAGTGACTCATGGGATAGGCATCACAAAAAGCCTATTTTATGGACACTTTGAGGGACTATCCCATCGGTAATATTTTAAACTCAAAAAAATACAGCCAGGATTAAGATTTTTAACCTCGAAGTATTTTAAAGAAAGTCCTGCAGACTAGAGGAATAAGGCATTTCCGCAATTTGATTTCTAACATGATTATGCGGCCTAGTGACGAGATTAAATAAAAAGATGTTTTGGAGAAATAGGTCCGCGTTTCTACCATGTTGTCTAATTAAATAAGGTCTGTGGCACACAGTCCAGCTGAAAGCCGTCCCTTGTTCCTATTTTTGCCTGGAAGCGTCAGCATCTACTTGTGCTATGAATGAATACTCCAGTGAAACTGAAACATCACATGAATTCTTTTGATGGTCATTTTAATTTGCTCATTATCACCGAAAACGCTTTTGGGCCTAACAGGGAATATTTAGAGAGAGCATACCTTTGCCCACTCATACTGCCCAAAAAAAAAAAATGGCTGTAGCTTATATAAACTAAATGAAGCTATCATTCATTGTAGGAGATTACTGTGATTCTATCTTCGAATTAAAGATAATCTATTTGCTAAAATGTAGTTTGCAATGACGGTATCTTACCTGGAATGGCTCTCACCTCGTCCTGCGGTTGTTACTGCAGAGGTGCATGACACTCATTCAACACATTCAACTTGGCTAATACTAAAACTCCTAGTTCTGCATCTCACACACAACACACACACACAAACACACACACATAGACCCTGCACATACCAAATTGTCTTTTTTTTTTCTCACCTGACTCATCAAATAGAAAAAATAGTCACCTCTATTTTTTTAGGTTCCACAACATCAGTCTCTGAAAGGCAACATAATTAGAATAATGAGCCAACATAAATATTTTGGCATGCTGGAAAAGTCATACTCCACGAGCAGGTTCAGCCTGTTAGTATGTGACACTGTGGCAGTTATGAACGCGTTTAAAGGAAATGCGTCCTTCAAAAAAGGAGTCTTGATAAGATTGGACGGTTTGTGTTTACGCACACACGTTTGCTTTGACAGCTGTAAATTTCTTAATGCTGAATATTTTTGGTTTCATAATGGACATCAAATTGACCACAGATTCCAGCTTCAGCCATTTTCTCTTTATTTTTTTTTACATTTAATAATCAAGCTGAACCTTAGTTGGAGTATATCGCCTCCACCCAGCAGCCAACGAAGTGAGACAAAGTTGGCGCACCAATGCGTCAAAAAGCAAGCTGCAAGATTTAGAGTCAGATTTTTAATTAGAAATAGTTGTTTTTTTTATTTTCCATGTACCAATTGTGACATGTATTATATTCTGCTGTATTCTCTTGCAATCCTCGGAGTCGGCCAAATTTCACAGGTTGTTTTCGTTTGCCCATATCTTGAAAGTATCCTAACTTCCCTTTAAGGGTGTGGGTCTCGATGATTTAAGCCAATGATATGACTCGGTATTCTGCAGGAAAAAACTGTGACATGCGAGGCAGTGGGTCTTTAAAGGGCTGCTCTGCCCCAACTCACAAGCCCAATCTCGTAGGACTTGTTAGCGTATCACGTGCCAGATTCTTAATGAAGTGGACACACTAGGGCCTCGTGTGCGCATGCGCTTAGTGTAAAATGTAGTTGGAAATGAGGTGTCCGTCTTGGAGTAGTCGACTTTTAAAAAGCATCGGCAGCCCCTGATATGACGACTTCGCTGGTTCTGCATCCACGCTGGGCGGACACCTTGATGTACGTTTATGAAAAAAGCCCGAATGAAAACAACCAGAATAAAAGCCAAACAATGGAGGGACTGAGCGGTAATTGCCCTGCGACCCACTGCAGGGACCTGATGTCGCACCCCGCGCTGGGACGACATTCTGGCACCATAGCGACCCACCAGGGCTCCGTCTACTCGGATATTTCTTCTCCAGACACCGGCCGTCAGTGTCCCGCTCCCCAAACATCATCGAGTGCATCTTTGAGCTACGGTTATCCATTTGGAAACCCATATTACGGCTGTAGATTATCTCATTCGCACAACGTGAACTTGCAGCAGAAGCCCTGCTCGTACCATCCCGCAGAGAAATATGCCGAGCCTAGCACAGCGCTGCCCACGGAAGAACTGTCTACCAGGGCGAAAGAGTTTGCCTTCTACCCGAGTTTCGCCAGCTCATATCAGGCTGTTCCCGGATATCTCGATGTGTCGGTGGTGCCCAGTATCAGTGCCCATCCTGAACCGCGGCACGACGCCTTGATCCCCATGGAGGGCTACCAGCACTGGGCTCTCTCGAATGGCTGGGATGGGCAGGTGTACTGCTCCAAAGAGCAAACGCAGTCAACTCATCTTTGGAAATCACCTTTTCCAGGTATGGAAAAATTATATTTGATTTATTTAATGTGTCTTCATCAGACTGGAATTCATAAGTTAGTCCAGCGGCTCGTATGCTTTTAATACCGGTGTCATCACATTAAGATAGCTATTTAAATGTTGTCAGATATGTTTACTCTGCTAAGATGTTATTGCTTACTCTCTGAAATTTATTATGCTAAAGTGCCAATATCAACTCACCAAGAAGTCCAGGGAAACACTAAATGTGCTGAATAAACATACAACTGTCAATCCCCTTGTCAGTTTTTATATGTCCTTTATGGACTCTGCTATTATAGGCTGTGATATCCCTCTGTTTGACATTAAACAATTCTTCATGCATTTTCTTAGAAGTATGCGTAAAAATGACCGAATTGTAAGTTAAATGAGCTTTTCAGATGCATGATGGCCCCTCGAATAGTTAATAATTCAGGAACCGAGTATTTGCTTATGGCAGTTTGCACATTTTTTTTTTTTACCCTGTGAAGTCATATGATGATTATAGTTCAGTTTCAATCACGTAGGATAGAAAGGAAGAACTGTGCATACCTTTGCCCCCTGTATGACAATATAGTGACTAAGCTAGCCTGCCGTGTTTGGACTGTGCCAATAAATCTCAGCGCCCTGCGATGTGTCCACAGTCTTTTGCATAATATCAGGAATCGCCTAACATTTGTATTGCATGCAGACCTCAGCATCACCCCACACAATTTGTTCACAACGACTGATAAGTTCACATCAATATAAATCAGGCTCACCTTTTGCTTTTACTTGCTATCATACATGTAAAATATCTGATGATAAACACAGGAGCCCGGTCAGTATGCTGTTTACAGAGTGTTTACTAGGCTGCTTCTTTCACCACAAGGTTTTATTATCTTTGTCAAATATGTGGGTATTTTAATTTCAGATAGGGATATTCCCAGACCTTGATTGAACTTCCCACACGACATTTACCCCCTTTACATTGAAAAGAGCAAGCCACGCAAGCACGGGCACGCAGTCAAACGCGCGCGGACACATGCACAAAAACACAAGCGCGCGCTGTCCTTGCCTGCCTGTGTCGCTTCACACACATAACATACACACATACACACCAACTGACGCACACACAGACACACTATTTTGCGTTAAAATAAAAAAAATATACAGTTACAACACACTCCACTCAATCATCCTCACTTAGATCAGAGTATTTATTATGCAGGGGTAACAAATATGGCGCGAGGATAATATTGTTTTGGCCTAAATTAAGAGCTGTAGTAACCGTATATGCACACTAAGTGTGGAGAAATATGTACAACCACAGACTGTAAAATGACACGGGGTAAAGGATCTTCATGTCTCACAGCTTGCCACTATTTCTCAAGGTATTGCCATTCTTGTCCTGTCATGTTTCTCATTGGCTGTCTGACACTCAGCTCCAGTCTTGGACAGGGTGTGATCCCAAAACTTTACTTACCTGAACAAGGTAACCACTACCATAAGGTTTTGGTGCTTTGTAAATAGATTTAGAGAGAACATATAGAGAAAATTGGGTCTAAATTTTTAGAGAAATCCAGGGAACTGTTGATAAATTATAAACTGCGAACTTTTACTCAAATGGCGTGCTTCACATGTAACTTGAGAATTATTCAAAACTTAGTTTTCAGTTGTCAGTTTAGTTTCCAGATTCAGATTTCTATTTTCTAACTAGGCGTATTACCGCCGTTGTAGTTGATTATTAGCAGTTTCATTAAAATCTACATGAGAAATGTATCTATAATACTAGTTGTGTAGTCTAGTCAACTAACAGATTAAGTAGGCCTATTGACATGCAGCCGAAGGAAAAAAATAAATGATCACTGGCGATTAGAAACGATGCACAATTGTAGTGTCTGTAACTTGATAGTGATCTAAAGTAACAAACGATGGCCTTTCACTGTGTAGCACTCTGCAGGCTGATATTTTACATTAGTGAACTTGCGTAGACGATTTTATAATTGCGTTCTTTATGTCAGGTGCAGTACACCTGAGATCCTGACTGCAGCAAAATTTCTGTAGTGTACCCCCCACCCTTCCCCCACCTAACACACACCACACACACACACACAACCACACACACACAACCACACACACACACACACACACACACACACACACACACACACACACACACGCTCGCACACACACACTCACCACACACACACTCACGGGGCACAGCGGGGGTTGCACCTTGAGAATTAAATTATTTCAAACTACTTTCTTATTTTATGTCTGGTGAAATCAGTATTTAAACACAAACATTGCAACATTGCCCAGTTTGCTTCAGCAATAGGCTAGTCTTGTCATCTGCAGTGCTGCTGATTTTGTGAAACATTGCGGTGTTTTTTTACGCATAGTCTAATATTTTCCTGGCATTTTTCTCCTTTTCTCACAGATGTTGTGCCACTGCAGCCTGAGGTCAGCAGTTACCGTCGTGGGCGTAAAAAGCGTGTCCCTTACACTAAGATCCAGCTGAAGGAGCTGGAGAAAGAATATGCAGCCAGCAAGTTCATCACCAAAGACAAGAGAAGACGCATCTCGGCCGCCACCAACCTCTCAGAGCGTCAAGTCACCATCTGGTTCCAAAACCGGCGAGTCAAGGAGAAGAAATTTGTCAGTAAATCCAAGAACAATCACATGCACACCACTTGATTAAGATGAGCGACCTCCTTGAAACTGCAACTCATACCTTCCAAAACATCATGCCATATATTTACCTCTTGCATCGAGAATCGTTGCTGAAGAACATTTTGGCTGAGTGTTGTTTTTTTTTTTTTTTTTTCCTTTTTTTTTTCAATGTTAAACTTCCATCACCATCTCCATCGACCATGCCATCAGCCCCCTGTTTTCAATTTAGAGACAATGCTCTAAAAACTGTGAAAATATTGAAAATTCACTTCACATTTGTTTTATATGAATGTACATATATAAATATATAATATTTAAAACGATATCTGTATTTCAAAGACAAGTATTGCGTGTTTTCTTTTTCTTTTTCTTTTTTTTTTTCCAAGCCAAATCTCAAAAGGACTGATGACATTTGACAATGGGCAGATGAAAACAGAGGAGACGGTTCGTAAGATGATGTCATTTTAGGAAAATAACCGCCATATGGACGGGAATTGTTGTGGCATAATGACATGTTGAACTTGAGAGACTTAAACATCTTCAACAAACAACTCACAGAGAGGACTCTCGGGAGAAAGATTTTCTTTTTTTTAAAAAAAATTATTCCTTCTGAATTTCAAAAGCTATGTTCCTCTCTGCGGGGTATGTTCTCTTAAGCCTGGGTAAAACAAAGGCTGCTATGTTGTTAATCTGTATAGTGCAATGCCTTTATTATTTAATTCATATTATCTAGTATGGCGGAACTGTAAGCTGGAATATCCCAAGACCTGTATGTTTTCCTTTATCAGTGAAGGATTCTGTCATGCAACTGGAATGATTGTAAACCAGTGAGTATTACACATAAATGCACAATCGTTTTATTTTGTTCTTTGTTAGTGTAGCATTGGAGCTGATCACACGCCTTGTACGAAGCCTGTAATTTCTACTTTCGTGCAGTATGTGAACTGTATTGTGGTGTTGAATTGCGTACTGGTAACGTGTTTCATAAATAAATGATGATTATGAAAAAATGATCAAATATTCAAAGTCAATCAACCATCCTATTTGCAGCATTTCCTTTCGTTTCAAGTTACAGTAAGCAGCACAAAGCTTTAACCACTGTCGCCTTTCCTCCTCAAGTTTGGTCTGTAACATCAGCAGCGGATGAGACTGTGGAGATTTCATATTGCACAGTGCTTGATTAAAACTTATTGGCATCCTGGAGTCTTGCTAATGGCACCAGGAGATAATTCAGCCTTGACGCGTGCTTAATGAGCATCGACGCGCATTTTCTCACACTTGCGAACGAAGAAAAATACAAAATGAATCTTGATATCTGGGCAAATTTTGTTCCAAATGGAAGCATTTAGTGAAAACTTACTGGATCTGATCTTTCAAACGAATCACTTCAGAGAAATAGATTCGGCGGGAGAGAGAAAAGTCACAATGTCCAAATCTATTCCACCCTCCCACCGCATTTTAATTAAAGCTAATGCCAAAGAGATGTTACCTGTTACCTGGCAGAAGTTCAGTTGGCATAATCACGGCAATCAGGTCGAAAGGTATTACGCAATGTATCCTTCAGCTCTCACAGAAACATGTACTTGTTAATCACAGATGAGTATTTTCGGGTTTTTTTTATTCATATTCCACAGGTAGGTCTCCAAATGAGTTCTTGTTGATCGTATAATAGGAACATTGTAACAGATCCATATGCGACTGCAAGGAGCACTTATCTTTCCTCGACACCAGCAAGTGTATTTAGTTATATGCCCACATTTTGCTGATTATATGTGCTGTACGAGATTTAAATATACGAGTAAATTAAAATGGCAAAACCTTTGCTTGCGGAACTGTATTATTTCAGCATATAAAGCCTGTATATATATATACGGATGCGGCCCCGCGCCTATTTGGATTTTGGTTAGACTCTGCTGTAACGCACTTTTTCCAGTGTCTAATAAGCACAGGTGAGTTTTGCAATGAACTTGAAGATTAATTTCATTTCGCCACTTATATTAACTCGTCATTTTGTTCATCTGACGTGTATTAACAGTGAAAATACATATACGCTCTCACATACACACACACACACACTGAGCGCGAAAAGTATTGTAGAGCTGCATTGCAGAGTCTCTGTAGTTTTGCTCACATATTAGTTGATTTTGGATACCACATGCATGCGGTAATTGTTTTTGAATATGTGGAGAGTGCTATGAAGTATAAAAGGCAAGTTAGACCACTTAAACTACAGTTATGAAAAGGGAAAGAACAAGTGGCTACAACGTTTAGATTTACATTTCAATTTACATTTGAATTATTTATTTTATTTGATAGGGACGATGCAGTTTAACATAGTTACAATACAGAGTGTGAAACAATTGTTCCGAGAATAATGATACGAGTAGAAGTTGGACCATCTTTAAACTGAGGCTAATCTTCGTTTCGTTTAATCTATCTCAAGTATGTAATTTCAGGTTTTAATCTGAATAAAACCAATTTTCAGTCGCATTAATATAAATACGACGTCGTTCTGTTTTTTCTTTCGTAAAACGAATGAACGTCTAAAGCCTACAGAATAATCTAACAAATAAATAAATAAATAAATCACGCTGACACCAGTTGCAGTGCCAGTTTTGTGTTTAGCTTTATTTCTCGGTAGGCCATGCAGTCGCTGGCTGGCCTGACTAACTTTTTCCAGCCTCATCAGATCTTTTGAGGTTGTTGATTGCAATCCAAGCCGTCAGACTTCGCGTTTGTGTTTGTCTGGTTCCTGGATTTTCAATCCATGTGGAAAGTTCTGGGTCTCCTGATTTACCCTTGACCATGACTATGCAGTCACTTTGACCTTGACATCACAGCAGATTGTGAATAATAAATAGGGGGCTGGACACCAATGCTGGCGGTTTGTTTGTAGGCAAACAAGGTGTTATTTCCCTGTCTAGACAGCCGGACTTAATGACATGCCATAAATACATAAAAAAGGGGAAGTGTAGCGATATCCTCTGACCTGCATTTCTGACCATCTCTCAGGCCCTTATTTGGATTCTGTTTCTGTTTTGTTTTGCAGAAGTCCTCTTAAAAGTAGTTGTTCTGGCCCATGCCTCTGCAACCACCAATGGTTTCATGCACTCATCATGAGGTGTGTGTTATTGACCACGGAGGACAGGTAGGGCTATTGACGTCTCACACCAACACCAGTAATCCGCAGCAAGCAGCCATACTGTCTACACAGCGAGAGGAAATGATAATAGCTACGACGTCGCCCACAATATAACGATTAAAGGTATGGCCGTTTTCTACTTACTTACTATGGCAGCAGGCCCTCATGGACTTTGCTTTATGACTTTTTAAGCTCCCAACAAACGCAGTGCGTTGAACAGACAACACTTAATGGGAGAAAATATGGTGGATAATGCAGTGACCTTGGTGTTGTGCTGAGTTGTTATTTTTATTTTCCTCAAAGTATAGTGCGATCAGCGGTGTGGAAGTTGTGGGAAAATAGACGTGTTTCAAGATTTATATTTTTATTCATGATATTTTAGAACATAAATTATAATAGAAATCGTCTCTAAGTTGTGTAGCAACATATTATATATTTTGCAACATATGTATTTGCCATATTACGATCTCCAATAACATAATATAATAAAACTGGCAGAATACGCTAATTTATTTAGCCTAAACGTTAGTGTATTTCAAAGGGTCAATTTAACTTATTTTGCACGAATACTAAAATACTTTTGTAGCCTAAATTACATGGATACTTAATTTTAATTTTCAATGTACATACAATAATAGACTAGAGTAGAAAGAATAATATATATCACGATGGATGAATAGGCTACATAAATATGCAAATACGCAAATTCCCAGAGGTTTTTTTTGTACAAATATAGTTGAAAATCGTGAAAAATATCCTTGTAGCCGAGCACTGCAGTTCATTTTTTTTTTTGTCTGCTGAAGTTGTCGCCCCATCAAATACACACCCAGGATTAACATTTACTATGCCGAAGCAAGAGAGACTCACTAAACCAGACAGCATCTTTAAAAATAAAGAAACGGAAAAGAAACTAGAGTAAAACATATTTGACGCCTTGCAACCTGCTCAGCCACTGATTTTGCTTTTAAAAACATAAAAATGTGTGAAAAGTTGCATTGGGTTTGGTTGTGTGTGGAGGCGTCAGAGCTGCAGGCCGCTGGCAGCCAGAGACATGAGACAGGGGGCTGATAACCTCTGGTGGTGACCAGAGGAAAATATCAGGAAGTGTTGCAACACTCTCCAGATTAGGGATATTTTAGATGAGAGGATTCGTCTTTTTTTGCACTGTCATCATTTTAGCTCAGAGTATTTTTTTTTTAATTTTTTTATTATTTTTTATTTTTTTACTTTTTTCCAGTGTGTTTCTCTGTTATGTCTTTGAAATGCTGAGCTGACATCGTTGTTCACTTTAATGCAGCAGTTGTATCTGTTGAAGATGGCATAGCAAATCCACAAGCTGTAGCTGAAGCCACGTGAGTCCTAATCATTTTCAGCTGTTTTATTATGAGATTGTTGTTTACATTAAATTTTATATTAATGCCATTAGGCTGTCATTTTGGGATTAAATGGACATAGTACTGGAATATATCCGATAATACCCAGAAATTACATTTCGGAGCAGTTTAAGACAACAAGATTAAGCAGGATTTTGACTTTTAGTCGTTTTATTTATTTATTTATTTTTCCTTTTAACGTCCTCTTTTTATATATATATCAGAACTTATACAGCAGACATTAACACAACAGTGGTTAAAATATCGCATTGTGTGTAAAAGCTCTTACAATTGAGTCCCATCTGGTTGACTTCATGAGCCAAGATTGGTGTGAAAATTCATATTACATTGACTGTGAATACAATCCCGTAATGGATGAGAAGTTTGCATTTGATTTTCTTGATTTCACACACACACACACACACACACACACACACACACACACACACACACACACACACACACACACACACACACACACACTCTAAAAGTTTATTCAATCTAGAATTAAAAAATAAATAATATCTACTTTTGAATATTTCCTTATTTGACCAACACCTTGTGGCAGCTAACAGCTTTATTACTTTATACTAAGTGACGGTCAAGTTCAAATGTTTGTATCTATAACTTTACTATAAATGCTGTGCTTTATTCTGCATATTTCCATATAAGACTTACTCGAGTTGAATGGCTATAAATGTGTGTTATATTTTTATGGAGACTTTGAAATTCAAATAATATAATATTATTATTTCCAGGTGGATATGGGCTATTCTTAACAAACAATTTTAAGTGATAGCATACATATTTTATAGTAAGCACAGTCAGAAAGAATGATGTTATTTATGTAGCAAAGCCGCATTAAATATCGTCTGTTGTTGTAAACAAATGAAAAAGAACAGCCAAACCATTCAACTAAAACGTTCCCACTGTTGTGGGTTCTTAAGGCTTCCCTTGGTGGTTTGTTTTCCTTGAAGGAAGCTTTAAAGGGTTGCACAAGGCTATAACTGTGGCAACCTGTCTGCTCAGAATCAAAGAGAGAAAAAGGGAAGAAAAGGCCTTTGTTGAGGCTATTGCCCTGTCTGGACAGGACCAGTGGATTCCAGGAGGGTAATTTCAATATCGAGCAGACAGTGTACTAGACAGTGACCTTGACAGTGCTATATTCTCCTTTTACCAAGTTCTTTTTTTTGATGTCAAAATTTTCGTTTTGAGAGAGCACAAGGCATATAGCTCACGGTCAGTTATGACATCATCGCTGTGCTAGAGATGTACTGAACAGACGAGCAGTTGTTTGAATGTGAAATGCGGATCTGTGGGAGCAGTGGATCGGAGGCGTGGAGAGACGAGACAAGGAGGCGCAACACATGGCCTCTTTCACCGAGGTAAAGTGGCGACTACATGCCTAAAAGTTACTCTCTCACTGGATGACCCGTCCGGGCCATTTTGTTGTAAACATTACACTGCACTGTTTTGCTTTTGGTAACTGTTATAATAACACGAGAAGCTGTGAAGTGATATCAAGACACATCAGTGCTGCTCATAAGACTGAGGAATATAATATTAGGTTGATGTTGTGCTGCATTACGAGACTCACTAACTAGATGGAAGAATGTGCAATGATAGGAGATAGCAATGAGTCCAAAGGACAGAATGAAACCGCAAATCATCCCTAAGAGCTTCTCCAGTTTAAACATTTGATATTTTTCTTTCTATTTAAGGCTGGAGCAAGGCCCTGTGCCTTTGGGTTAGATAGGATAGATGGTCACAAGTGAAGGATCCAGATATCAAATATCGGCTGACTTGCAAATCGTTTCCAACCCAATGTTTAAATGAATGCTGATGTTCTCACATAACACCTCATTGGCAAATGTGTTGCACGCAACTATCCACATTCAGCACGCATGTGCACGGCGCTGTAACCCTGCACTTTTTTTTTATACATCCTTACCTTTAAAATACTAGTAGTTAATTACTCAATTAAATGAGACTATTTATTTTTATTATTTGGACTCTTGTCAATTATTTTTATTCTAGGATAACCACGTTAAGAAAGATGATATGTTGCTTTTTAAAACAGCGTAACAGCTATCGGCGCATCTTGGAATATATTCATATTACTTTATGACATTAGGCTGTTAGTCCACACTTTCAGCTGCCACAGCCCCTCTTATATGTTTATTGTATTTTATTGGTTGTAATTTCTACTACTTCTGTTTATTTAAATGGAGTATTTGAGTTCAATATCAAGTTCAACCCACCATGACTCTGCGTCGTGAACTTGAGTGGATTGGCGGCGACTTAAGTGTGTGCTTGTTTATATTTAGGATTTTTTTTTTTCTTACTCTAATTCCGTGTTTTTGATGAGTCAAACAATTTGTCCTTGATGTAGTCAGACTTTAAAAAAAAAAAAAAAAAAAAAAAAAAAAGAAATAAAAAAACTGTCATGATGAAGACATAAGCAGATGCCCCCTGCTGAGATGTGACAACTTTTGTGATCCATAAATTGATTTTGTCCTCCGTACATGTAGTCGAGAGTGTGATGGCGGTAAATTATGAATTTATAAACGGAAATCGAGACTGTCAGAATAGCTACTGGATTGATATTGCGGAATACAGAAAGTTTTTACACGATTTGAATGTCTTGCTGGATTTCTTTTTCAATTAATGTGGAGGCGGGAGAGGAATGCAGAAGTCACGGGTCAGTCATAAGAATATGTTTGAGGATGATGTTTGGTCAGGTTGATGACCAGAGACCACATTAGAAATTCTTGCGCCAGCTGTTGGCGGAAGGCCTGAATCTTGTGCTTCATGGCGAAGTTTTGCAGAAAAAGTACTCTGTGGTGAACTCTGAGAAAAGTTTTGTTTATAAAAGAGTCCTCTTTTTTTTTTTTTTTTTTTTTTTTTTTTTTTGTCAGAACAGAGGCGTCACCACAGTATGGCACATCACATATTTGTTCAGTGTCTTCAGAACTGAATCCACAAATCAACTAATTAGCGAGATATAAAGGCGAGAGACTCGGCTGATTGAATCAGTTAAGTGCCCTCTGATATCTTGTAAAATTCATATAAAAGAATTGTGAGAGGTATAACAATCCCACCAGAGTTTGGCTGCGAACGTTTATTGGAGGTATCTGTTAAAGTTGTTCATGTGAGGTGTACTAGAGCATATTATGTGAAATATACCCTCTTAAAGTAACCTTGTAGAATATCGTCCTCTTTTACAGAGCCAGTGGCTTCAACCTGCTGACCCTGTTACTGTAAATATGAGTAGAGTGCGGCAATGAGCATCAGTCTTTTCTTAAAACAAGCTTGTAAAATTGGGACATCACAGCTTTATATGACATGGAATTCAACCATAATTTGCTAGAAAACAAGATGTCATATGCACCCTCTCCTTTAAGAAAAATAGTTTTCATAAGAAAAAGCATTTTAAAAAAGTTTTGCCAGCTTATAAAGATATTAAACGAGGCCATTGACAGTTCCACGAGTGTAAAAAGAGAAGCAGCCTGGACTCCTTTTTTGGACTCAGCATGGCTCAAGTGAAGAAAAACAAGATTCTACATTTTTAATAAAAGGTTTATAGTATTTTTAAAAAGCATATAAACCTCTGTAATACAGAAGTTAATGTTTTGTTTTGTCTGAGATGGACCAAGTGGGTGGTACCATGTGTAGCAGAAGTTAGCCTGGACACGTGGTTTGAGGATGACCAATCAGGCGCCCCTCCAGGTTTAACTATGTTAAATGTCAGATTGCAATAAACTAGAAGCTGTTGGTCGGGCCCGCGGAAATGGGCGAGCATAATCTCCTTAATCCAGGGTTTGTGGGACCTTTGGTAAACATCCACACTGGAGACACATTTTACTTTCCGAATTTTAGAGCCTCAGGGGGACAACTGGCGGGGCTACCGTCTCTCTCCTACCCGAGAAGGGACAATGTTTGCTCCCTCCCGTGGAATCCTTCGGAGCCGTGCAATGGATACTCTCAATCCTACTTTAGCAGCCCCGTGTCTATTAACCCTTCTTTCAATCGGTCGTGTGAAATTACCAGACCAGAAGAGGGTAAATGTTATTATAGCAACGGCAGCGGAAACAGGGAGACCTGTTCAGGTGGCAACAGCCTCAAACGAGAGGATAGGGCGAGAGACACATCATCCCTAACATCTGACCACGGGATGCACAGTGGAATTGGCACCACTGCCGCCTTTTCCAAATATGATTATGGGACCGAGCAGCTAACGCAAGACCCGCCATCCTGTCAGTCAATGGAGTCCGACTCCAGCTCCTCTCTGCTCAACGAGGGCAGCAAGCCTACATCCAGCGACACACAGACCCTGGTGTCACCGGGAAGCCATTCAAGCAACATAGCCGCAGGCGGAGGTGGGTGCTATTTTTTTTTCTCTAAAATCACAATTACTTCAAAGGCACGTTCACATTATTTATAAGGAGGCTGCACACAACGTACACTTGCGGTATTAAACAATCATTAGAGCTCGTTATCTTGATGCACAATTGCAGTCTGGATTAGCCTGCTGGGTGCTTGCGTGGTGTGCAAACGCCGCTAGGGGTTGCCCTAAAATACTCCACGCGCCATGTGCTTGTATACAGTTATAGATAACCTCACCAATCCACAGTGCCTACCAAGCTTTTGAATAAACGATAAGCCATGTCATCACATTTCCGTATAGTTTAGATGGCGGTCTGTGTTTCATGCATATAAATGTTTGATATTGGTGTATTGTTGCACTTATTGCACACAAATTAGTGCAGTGATTTAAAGAGGTGAGCCGCTTTGGCTGACTGGATCAAATAGAGAGTTTTCTTTTTAATGACTCGTAAACAGAATTAATATCTGTCGCTGTGCGCTCAAGCGTCATTTAATATGCTCAGAAACTCGCAAATAAGTAGGGGTATTTGCAAGCACGGCTTAATTATCACGTTAATGCAACTTTAACTGCAACCATAAAACTTCCTGTGACATAAACCGCTGTGTACTGATTGCCTCCATAGAGGAGTTTGAAAAATAAAAAAACAAACACCTATGTGTACAAACTGTGCGAAATTGGACATGTTTTGGTGGCCTTGAAAAAAGGTTTTGAGGCAGAGATCAAAACAAATCCAGTTGGGGCTGTGTGTGTGTGTGTGTGTGTGTGTGTGTGTGTGTTGAGGAAGTGACAGCTTCCAGGAGCGTCAGTTCTCTCAACCCTGATACAAAACACAATCCCTGCATCTGGAATCTTCTGCAAAATACAGAAAACTTCTCTATGAGACTGAAAAAACTGTCTACATTTCAACAGGCGCAGACATCTTTTGGGGGAAACGAGTGCTTCAATCGTTACATAGAAATTTGGCTTGTAGGAATAATATTCTCTCCAGTGCAGTTTACTCTCCACTACAATGTTTAAATGAATATTAAATGAACTTAGCCACCAGTAAGGCAATTACCCCAGCTTGCTATGGACAGCTGACGCCCCTGTAGGCTTCCTCATAACCTTGGAGGTGACCGTGATTTTGCAACTGTGGTGACTAATCCGTTGTGTGCCCCCCCCTCCTCCTCCCCCCTCCTCCAGGTGCCCCGTGGTACCCGATGCACACTCGGACCAGAAAGAAGCGTAAACCGTATTCCAAACTTCAGCTGGCTGAGCTAGAAGGTGAATTCATGCTGAATGAGTTCATCACCAGGCAGCGGCGGAGGGAGCTCTCCGACCGTCTGAACCTCAGCGACCAACAAGTCAAGATCTGGTTCCAGAACCGCAGGATGAAGAAGAAGAGACTCATGCTGAGGGAGCAAGCTCTGGCCTACTTTTAGAGATGCGGCAGAAAGTGAATCGATAGGCAGTAAAGGCCAAACCGTCTGCGCTCTCTTAGGTCTTCTTTCAATGCATGCACTCATCTATCCATCTTTTACATTGCAGACAATTATTACAACATTTTCTGATATATTTTTTTTCTTCTTAAAGGTGCGGGCTACACAAGCCCAAAACAATCCACTATATGGCATTAAAAACGTCAGTTAAGACTGCGTTCATGTTATAATCGCACAAAAAGCTGTGACAATGTTTTTTTGTGTCTGGATGCATCTCTTGGTTTTCCTGATGTGTCAAGAGATTGGTCTAACTCCCCAAATGTAAGCCACGCGAAATATGTCGTCAAGGCAATAGCTCAGTTTGGGATCACACATAATGACAACATCCTATTTGTTCGTTTTTTTAAGTCAGAAAAAATTAGGTAGGAAACGGGGCCACTTGGTAAAATCTAAAAAAATAAGCATAAGAATAATATTGAGGTTTAGAAAGACAGAGGAGTGTGACTGGCAGGCTGGCGCCGCATACGCACAATCAATTTCTCAGAGATTATGAACGCATAACTAGGAATCTCCCTCTCGGTTGCTTAATCCTTCCACAACCATAATTTGCTGAGTAAGAGGAACACCATCCTTATCTCCTTCCCCATAGTTTTCGCCACGCGTTTGTGGGCACGTTCACGGTCACGGACAGGAAGTCTGGAAGTCTGCATGAGGAGAGGGAGGACTAAAACCGCAATGTAATCCATACCGATATCTTTATGACTGCGTGCTAACAAGTTTCTAAAAGGTATTTTCTTACTTTTATCACCTTTCAACTTGTCCTAACAACAGCCACAGAATCCTGCGTGGGTTGCATTTCTTTAATTGAGTGAGATCACCGATTTTGAATACGATTTTGAGCTGCTATCGAAGGTCCACGTCCAGATTGTGCCAGTTTAAAAAAATAGCGTATTCTACATTAAACTTGCAAGGATCTTTAAACGAAATATTCAACAGTTTAAGTACATTTAAGGCCAACTTGGTTAGACAAGGCGACCGCCGAAAGTTGCAAGTGGAGGGGAAATAAGTTTTTAGGCCCGAAAAAGCATTTCTGAATCTTGGTGCTCATAATGAGAATAACTATGTAGACATTTAGAAACCTTGATAATAGACCTACGTGTGTGCTCCCTTAATTCGGGACGAATGCATCATCTGTCATGTATTATGAGTAAGCTATAGCAGTGAAATGTATTTGCAGCATGTTATTGATGTGAAAATAGCTATAAGTCATGTTCTGCGGGCCACTTTTTCTGTAGGTGACTTTTTATATAATTTTTTTTAAACAAATCAGAAGCGAACACAACCTAAAACATTTTTGACATAAACGTCTACAAAGAATGTATTATTATTATAATTATTATTATTATTAGGATGGATGGACGAAGGGCCTCTTAGGCCTTCTTAATGTACTTGCTCCTTGCAATGTGCTCAATGTTGTCCCTTTCCTTACCTTGTACTCGTGTATAACTTTGTAAAATGAAATTACATATGTTACTATTTGCATCCTATTTGAGGATCCCTTATCGCTATGTAATAGTGCTTTATGTTATTGATCGTCTTGTACAATATCGCATTCCATATAGCCTATTTGTGGTTGTGAGGGTTGGGAATGTAGGCCTATTATATCATACTTCCAAGAATGGATATAAGAAATGGTGTGCAAGATATGTTACCATACCTGACATTTAAAGAAACTCTGTTTCAGTGTACTAGCTGTTTGTCATCGTTCTTTTATTTCGTCCCTCATTGCATTCCCTTCTTTGCGCTTGTAAGGATTGCTACATTGTCTTGTAAAAGTAATAATGATATGAATGTATATGCGTAAGGTCTTCAATAAACAGAATATTGAAACGTTTATTGGTGTTACCTCAGTCTGTCATTAGGTTGCCTCTCTGAATGTTCTGCTTTAAAATCCGGTTTTCTGACTGCTGACTGGTGGGATTATTTTATTAGACGTGACCTGTAACACAGTTTAAAAATACATGTGTCCACCGCAGTGAAATAAAGATCTGAACATTAATGGGACATTTGGAAGCATTTGAGAGGGTGTTTTGTTGGCACATAATTGTACATGCTGTGAACTATAAGCAATTGGAGCCCACACAGGTTGGCCTTGTTTTATTATGGCCACTAAGATAGGTAGCTGTGATAGCTTTCTATGCAAAATGGCGGCCAGATGCATAGTCTAAACCCCCATCTTGCATTGAATGATATTCCTATCTTATAGCACACTGGAAGACTACACAACAACTGCATTACTGTTCAACCAAAAAAAAAAGCCTCTTCACGTTTTTGTACCTGAACCCTTGTGGTTTGCTTTGAAGTTGGACCTAATCAATGTCACTGATATGCTACAAGCCTATAACGGTGCAGCTAAAAACGCAATAGCTCTGTAAAGCAGTAATAGGGTTACACCCCAGTGCTCCATATAGTCAGGCCTCTTGGTCTGACGTTTCCCTTTGCATCCTATCTTCTGGTTTGCATTATGATTTATATGGGTGATAATTACATATCAAAACACGGTCCATGAATACCTGCGCACAGATCAGATGAAAAAAATACTCTATCAAATGGCAGATATCTTTAAAACTACATAGACGGTTTTATAATAAAGCCTTATCCAAAATCCACAAAGCTCTCCCTACTGGTAAGGAAGTGTAAAGCAATGCAGACCTGTGCAGTGTTTTTTCTATCAGCTAACTAACCAAGCATTAATACGTTTGTCTCCTCCAGCCCCCAGTTAGGTGAAGTACGTCCACTGGAAAACTGTTGTGCTGTCTCAGTGTTTCCTTTTCAGTGAACTGTGATCAGCCGTTCCTGCAAACCGACCCACTGCATGGCCTTTCTCAGTTAGTCTATGCATGATCACAACACATATATATATATATATACACACACTCACACACACACAGGATGACGTCAGCTCAATGCTCAACACAATCCTTTTAGTGTTTTATTAAGTATCGGCGTGAACATTTATCAGTTAAGATATATTTAAGATTCAGAGTCACGATAAGACATATATGGTTTTGAGCTTCAATGCCACCCTTTTTTTTATCTTACAGTAGCTGTACTGTAATACTGTTTCTGCCGCTGACAGAAGCCTCTGATATTTGTGCCTGTTGACTTTCCCACAAAGACGCACCATCGCATATTAGGCTAACTGTGCCCTAAACCATAACAAATGCCCCTTCTAACGTATTCATCAACATAATGCATAATGCTTTATGCACTTTATGTACATGTGCACGATGAATATAAGAGCTATTAGGTCTTCCAGGAGAGAAAAAGGCCATCTGGACGCGCTGCTATTCGGTCGGCCACAATGGTCATTCTGCAGACATAACAAACAAATAGATACATAAATAAATAAACACATAAATAAATACACAAATACATAAATAAATATATATATAATTGGATAATTTAGTTTTCAAAATGACCTCTATATGTATTATAACCAAATCATGTAATAATCTCAGATTGTTAGTGAAAATATACAACACGTCGCGTCAAAATGAGACGAGCTTTAAGTGTCGCATCCGCTGAATGTATGTTTTGGAAATAATCTCTCCATGTACATTTACGCATCTTATTAAAAGATGGTGCGAAGAATTCTTTCAATGGAAATAGGATATTGAATTATCTGGAACATGGATATGGATGAACGTGGATATCAGATGACATACTAACAACTGAGTTTTGAATCGTTTCCTTCGTATAATAAGAAAAATGCAGCCATAATGTTTTAATATGCACCCTTTCACGCACCAATGACAGCATTCATACGTCCGTGCATGTTTTAATTAAAGACACACACTCAGTGCGTTAGTTTCGAAGTGACGCCAGTCTGATGCAAATCATAACAAGTTAAGTGCACCAAGTATTTGCTGTAATAAAATACTAACCAAGACGATGAAATAATACAAGGAGATCTTAAATTGCGTGTATTGAATTTGATCATACAGAGAGCATCATTCATAACAACGCCAATCTTTTTTAGTCTATCAAATGCGCTGTTGACCATGAAAGGAGATAAACTAGTGTCTTGTGCTTGTGTGTTGCCTTGTTAAATGGGTTAGAGGGGAATAATAGATGCAAAATGCACCCATGACGCCCCTGACTGTCCTGTAGATCCCCAAGCATATTTATACATATTCTTCAAGGTCAACTATGTTACAAATAAAGTCTAAAAAAACGTAAAAAGATACGGTGTGTGTATGCTGTGTTGAAATTTAAACAGCAAGAATTGTGATAACTTCATTAATCCGCTTTAATTATTTATGTTTCCAGTTTTATACGCCCTTGAGCTTGTTAAAAAATGCGTAAAACAATCTGGTGATGCAGAGAGCCAGAAAAAAAACATATTAACCAGGATCAATGATTTGTAAAACAAATTACAGTAGATTATTATTCATTTAACTGAGAGCACTGCAAACTAAAATTGACAGCAGCGACTATGTGCATGTTAATACACATTTTGTCAACGAGAAAAATGATGTAAAAATATCATGATAAGTCATTGTAACTTTCAACACAGCACAGTATTTGCTGCTATGATGCCAACAGTATTTAGTGTTTGCAGGCTTGTTGGTGTGTTTCCTGCGTGAAACTGTGGGTTTATTTGGATTGAATAACGCGGCAGTCTGCTCTCTGAACGGTGCCAAACACAAATCTAAACATGTACTTTTAACTTGAACTTCAAATTGTACTTAGCTGTGTTGGTGATGGATGACCTTTCTGTACAGCCTCCTTATTCGGATATTTCTGTTCAGTATTTTTCGCATTTTTTCCTGGAGACAAACGTTTTCATTCTGCCGGAAATATTTTTAAGCATCCACATCCAACAATCCCCTAAACATTGGTGTGCGTTTTTTTACTTGCCATCCCTTCTTGTAAAAAGCTAAAAATGACCACTGCATTAAGCTAATATTAGTGTGCACTTATTTGGTTTGTATGTGTTCTAATTTAGTATATTTCACTCTACACAAGGCCTTATGATGGAATTTAAAAAAACTTTAAAGAAATCTGTCGCCAGTGCGGGAAACCTCAAGATATTTGGATTGTAAAACAGGATGAAATCTCAGTTGGCTTTGCAGGTCTTTACAATAGGTCTTTCACTGCTCTTGAGCACTTTTGACTTTGAGACTGGCTAAATCTGTTTATGGCAGCCTGTCTCCGAGTCCCAAAGGTCAGTGCGCTTCACAGTGCCCTTCGCAGAGAACTTGTGTGGCATGTGGTCTACGTCCCCCGCCACCCCTCTGCCGTTTATGGTACGAAGCTGGCTAGAGAAATAGAAAGCAATGTTATTCCTACTAAAGTGTGTGGGGGCGAGTAAGTGTGTGGACATGCGTGAGTGTCTGTGTGTCTCTCTCTGTGTGTGTGTGTGTATGTGTGTGTGAGGGAGAGAGTGAGAGTGCGGGGACAGTGTGTGTGTGTGTGTGATTTGAAAGAGTGTGTTAATGTGATAGAGAAAGACAGTATAGGTAGAATGCTTACCATGAAAGATCCATATCGTTTCACTCCTTTCAGAACTGTTATGTATCGATTTTGACATGATTTGAAATGAGTTCTCTATGAGCTCTGTTTTTTTCTGAGGTGTCCCATCTTATCAATTTGTTTTTCCAATAGCATCGCGAGTCCAGCGGCCTTTAATACGGGATGTGAAGGTTTCATTGCTGCCTTGGAAGAGCCTCCAGTTGTTCCTAATGGACAGAAATCAAAGACATCTCACATTTCAAAATTGATTGAGGTTGCGGATTGCGAAATCTGTGGCCTGTTGTTTTCATGTTGTTGTTCTTTTTTGGCCTATCATGGCATGATTGGCATTGTTTATTTTTTGCTTTTATATTTTGAGATCTTTTGAAATATAGAGTGACAATGTAAAGAACGTCTACGGCATTTGTCAGCGGCCGAATTGATCAGTAATACGCTCTCAGTATTATTCAATCTCAGTTTTCCAATCGCATTATTCAGTGATTTGAAGAAACAGACTGATTTCACTCTCTTTTGCTGCCTATTGCATGTAGTGCATTCTTCCTAAAATGTTTAGCATTTTGGACGTGGACTGTCCTCTTCAGGCGTGGACCTTAACGCAGTCGCTGAAGGTCAAGTATGCAGCATGGAGCTGCACAACCGGTGTTGCGTGCTTAAAGCGCGTATAATTTTATACAAGATGGAAAATTATATGTCACCTGTTCAAGTTTGTCCAGCGTCGGTTCAGTGCACAGGCGGTGTAGTTTGGACTATACGGTTTTTTTTCCTAAATGAATATCAATATTTTTTATCTTCAGTGTCTCTATGTGTTTAAAGGTCTGGCTCAAAAGAAAAGCTTGGAAAAATATGCAGTTCAGACGGCAAAGCAAACATTAGTACTAACTGTTTGAGCAGGCATTTCAACGATATCTGTATCTTTAGCGTAAAGCTCAGAGCTTCTATTTTTGGGTCCACATGCCGAACCAGTCCTGTGCAAGGCCAGCGCAAACTAAAATAATGCATTTTGACCCCCGGTGCGAAAAAAACAACAGCCAGTGCGCGCTTCATCTTAATTGAAATAAATGTTCAAAATACAGGATGAATTTGCACTGATCGGAGTAACAATGACAAATAATTTTAATACAACTTTAGGTCCTTAATACGACGATGCCATTTGTCCTCCTGCACGCACGAAGCCCAAAGCTTTTTTTTACTGACGAGACTTGGTGACAACAGACCAAGATTGAACCAAACAATGAGGAAAATATCACCTAGTGGAACGCTTGCTTCTAACGTTTGACAAAATATGTGTACAATTAATGCACATCAACAAATTATGACAAAATATGATTTAACTTATATTTTATCATGTTATATTTGTCTCCAAACTAAGAATATCATTTGCAAGTCAACACATTCCTAAACAAACCATTGCGTAATGCTTCGCTGGTCGTGCGTAATGTTGTGCCGTCCTGTGCGTAATTTCCGAAACCCGGCAAAAAAAAACATCAGTTTATTTATGATAGTAAGTCAACGTTTATTTGTTTTCTAACATTGCACACATTATGCCTGCTGATTTTGTAAGGTGATTTCCTGATATTTTAGAAGATTGACTGTGCAGTTACTAGAGGTCCAACAAAGGCCGCGCCTAAAAATATCGTTTTAAATATATTTCAGCATGTGACAGGCCATAGCCCCAAGAAGTTTTTTTTTTTGTTTTGACTTTTGTAGAATGGTATTAACCGTGAAGCTGAGAGCCCCTCTAGCAAAATATCAAACACAAGCTCACTTTTTACTCATCTAGAATTTGTTCAGAGAGAGATACACTTCAGGCTTCACTATTGCTCCGCTCAAAGGACTTTTAGGTTTTTTTCTAGGACATCTAAATAACACATTGGAGCTGGAGCCAGTAGACACTATTGGACGATTTCTTGTGATGTGAAATCATTTAATACTTCTAATAAAAAAGTTAACACATTGTTGTGAAAGCTTTATGTCCTAGTGGTTGAAAGAGAAATACACTCTGGAGATTCCCCTAAATGTAACGGCAACACACATCCTTATCTTGTAAGCTATTGTTGCCACCACAAACGCTTCACGCTAGGTGCATTCACTGAGACCTCAGTAAAAAAAAAAAAAAGAGAGAGAAAGAAAAAAAAAGGCTCTTTAGTGTTGCTTGAAACTGTTCGCAGCTCATACAGCCAAGTTTAACTGCCCGACTTACATCCAATTAAACTTATCTAGGCCATGAGGGGACAGTAATATGATTACACAGGCTTCCCACATTTAGCCTTGACTTCAGCAAACTGTGCAGCAGTGTCTTGGTGAACTGCGCCCATTGTATATGTGTCTCTATGTGGTGGTGTTGTTTTGTGTGTGTTGAGAGTGTTGTATCACTTGGCACAGGATTTATCGAAGCAGAGCAGAAACACTGCAATATTTAGGATCGCCATTTTTGAACTGAGAGCTCTTCTCAACAAGAGGGTGACACCTAGGTTAAGCCATTGTAATTATGGTGCGAGGTAGCAATACATAGCTTAAATTCCTCAGACACAGTCGTAAAGTTAGTACTCCAACAGTAATATTTAAGCGAAGAAGAGCAAATGTTTAAAACACCATCTCCTAGCTCAACAGAACATTTAGACTATTATGTTGAATAGTTGAGACTTGCCTCTCTTATATTATTTATCATAGTATGAGTCGTTATAATATAGAATAAACAGGGACTCAAAACTCAGATACAGACCATTTTGCGTGCAAACTCGGCATATACTTGGCATGCTCATTTGGCGCAACCAAATCAAACTTTCCTGGGTCCTACTGCTAGCAGAATATCAGCTGCTGTGAGTCGTCCATCCAGGGAAATAAACACATGATAAACCTTATTCCTTGACTGATGGTCTGTGCGCACCAAGGCGAGGATAGTCAATGTTTAAGCCCTCGGAAGGCGGATATTGCCAGGTGATGGACGTTGACTGGTCATATTTTGCCACATTATGAAAAATGCACCGACTTAAAAGCAGTTAGGAGTACTATTTCTCATTCATTTAAAACGATTTAATTCGCCTAGTGTACTGTGTAGTCTGTTAAACTCCTCTTTTGTATTTCTCAGTTGTCCCTATCAACAGCCCTAACTTTAGAATTTTATTATGACATCACTTATTCATACCCACGCATTATTTATTTATACCGCGCTTATATGCATCATTGAAATGATTATGATGAGGAAATGATTTGACAATATTTTTGGTCTGTCTATCATTGTCTGCTGAAATAAAAGTTTGTAGTTTTTATTTATTGCCATGAGACATTTTTTCTTTCATTCTACAGATTCTACAGATGATGAACGGAGTAATATTGACACCCGGATACATTTTAAATGTCATGAATGTGAATCCTTATTATAAGTTAATTAGTAGCCTGTGTCGGCGTTTAAGTTTTTAAGATTTCAACTTCAAATTCAAGCCTCATATTTTAGTCTTTTGATATATATATATTTCACAGTATTACAATAGACAATGACATTTTGATGGGCGAATTATTAATATTGTTATGCAACCGCACAACACTAATGCTGCAGCATGTGTCGAGCATATGTCCATGCAGGCCATATGTTTACACAAATATTGCCTGTTCGTCTACCGAAAAATTATATCAGTAGCTGTGCTTCAAGAGACACAAATAATCTCACATATTCTTTTTTTACATTGTTTAATTACTCTAATCTATCTTATTTAGATTAATTTGAGTGAAATGTTTGGTCTTACAAAAATGTCAAAAAACAGAATTTGAGGATTTTATTCCAATTTTAGTGGCTTAAATTGCATTATTTTTTTTTAAAAATGTAAACACAAAACCAAATTTGAGAAAACGCATTATGCTGTCCCGTGTGAAAATTCAACGCACCGGTGCTCCCTTAAGATGCAGAATATCTAGTTGCTGAAATCCAAATTCCTTTCATTCTCTACGTTTATGGTTTTCAATAGAACAAAGGGATTTGGCGTTACTACAGCCATTCGGAGTTTTATGGTGGACGTAGAGAGGATTTTAGTGGTCAAATTCAAGTGCTGTGTCTGGACAGCTGTCTGCTTTCTTTGTACTTGGATGCAGGATGCATCATGAGAGACAACCTTTTGTCTGTAGCGGTAGTAAACAAGCTAATGCCAATGCCACTTTTTCACAAATACGCCTGCAATGGACTCTCATTTCCCCAATGTTGTAGTCTGATGATGTTACTTGTTCTTCTCCTCACTGTTGAGAATCAGCAAAGACACTACCGTTGTTTTTTCATTATTTTTTAAACAACACAGGTGTCTTATAAGTAATTGTAACAGAGCGATAGCGTTATTGGAACATTGGATAATAATTCAAGAGTATTGCAACATTTAGGATGTAGCCTATAATCATAAACAATGGGCCATCATATTAATTTCACCTTGTGATAGTATCAGTTAGTCTATAAAGATTCGTAGATGGCCCTCAACAGTACAATTAAAAGTTTACAATGACGCGGGAAAGAACACACAGGCGCATCTTTTCTCCAAACCATTAATTTTATTACAATTTATTTTTTAAAAAAGTCCAGAGGACATGTCTTTCTTTTTAACAGGCACCCACAGATAAATGTCGACATTCTGGTGGAAAATAAAATGATCATAGCAGCTTGGAACATCAGCTGGGACTTATTTAATTTTTAGAGGGAAACGTCGGATACCTTCATACTGCTTGGTCAATAGGCCCAGTCTGAGTGGCCTATAAGTAGCAATTTACAAGAAGAGTCATTGTTGCTCTGCTATGAAGCTTATAGTAAAAAAAAAGCTACAACCAAAAACGTTTAGTTTGAGCGACAAGTGAGTCCAAGGACACATTCTGTCTGAACATATCAATTTGAATATTTTCATAGTATGAGTCTCGCACATTGCGGTGTTGTCAATAACCACTCCAAACTGGAATAATGCTGAATCCAGCAATTTGAGGGGAATAATTACTTCTTTTTTTTCCCAGAGTGTTGTGTGTATGCTATTAGGGCACATTAGGCTATTGGAGGAGATGCAAGGTCCCTGGGCTTCACTGGTAGTACTTCTTGCATGCAGGAACTCCAGGAACTTGGATCTTGAATTGCGCAGTTGTCCTCCATGGACTCTGTCATGGTCCAAAGTCAAAGGGAATGAGAGTGTGTCGGTCACTTTAGCTAGCTCAGTCAACATGTATGCTGTGTATTCCACATTGCCTAACCGTTGCCTTAACTTTATATTCACAAAATAATTGAAGCCGACCAGCCAGTGTAGCATGGACAAAGATTTTTTTCATTTGGTAAAAGAGGAAAAAAAAAATTAAATAAATAAATAAATAAAATAAAATAAAATAAAACAGAGGACGAATTCATATTGCATGAATTTTTAACAGATGAGTCCAGGCCACCCACACTTCTGTTTAATAATCATATGTGCAACATGCTCATGTAGCCACCATTATGAAATTTAAAAAAGGGGGAATCAAAACGAACAGCATAAGCCTTGCGAAAAGATCCCCTTCATTGACAGATCATTGTGAAAAATGTCCTGGGGAGGCTCAGAGAGTTGAAGACACACACGAGCCACTCACTGTGATTGTTAAACTTTTGTTAAACAGTGAAAAGATGATTGAGCTTATGGGATTGCGCTTTAGCGGGTTTATATCTTATATGGGGCACATTCACAGCGATTACTGATGTTTAGCTGCTTCTACTACTCAATGCAGATTATGTACTGTGTGTAAATGTCAGTGATAATAATTCTCTCATTCTATGATTCAAATGTTAACATAACCAGTAGTCAAATAGTGCAAATAGTGTTCGTGATAGGGATGGTTATTCTCCTATAATAATAGAATAATAATAATAATAATAATCTTACCTGTAAAACTCCATAACACTATGAAATGCATGTCAGATAGTGCACTCTGCTGTTTGTGCTATGTCTGTTTAAGGAGCTGTAGCTGTTTAGCTAGCCTACCACCATCCCATAAACATAAACACACACACAGAGCACACATCTCTCTAATTGTCATAAGCCAGCAAACAGGAATCTGTTACTGGTTTTCTTAGTGCGCCTGTGGTGTTTGAAAATTATTCGTTTGAACCTCCTCGATCTTACCTAAAGCCAACCACTCCTACACAACTCTTCCAAATTGATATATGACAATATGTACTTTCGATCACGTGTCTGCGGGGCGACTTAGACGGATTGCGCGTCATCTCGCCTTCCCAAATTTTTCCCTTCTGCTGCAGCTCGTATCCAAAACATCTATCTATAGTACGGAGTACGAGAGAGAGAGAAAGATGTTTAACTCGGTGAATCTGGGCAACTTCTGCTCCCAGACGCGCAAAGACCGGACATCCGAGTTTGGGGACAGGACGGGCTGCGCGTCCAACATCTACCTCCCCAGCTGCACCTACTACGTCCCCGAGTTTTCTGCCGTCTCCTCGTTTCTTCCACAGGCCCCGGCCCGGCAAATCAGCTACCCTTATTCCACAAATCTGTCTCAAGTACAGCCGGTACGGGAAGTTTCATACGGCTTGGACCCTGCTAGTAAATGGCACCACAGAAGCAATTATGCTTCGTGCTACTCGGGAGAGGATTTGGTGCATAGGGACTGTCTTCCACCATCCACCATGACAGAAATGCTTATGAAGAACGAGAGTGTGTACAGCCACCACCATCACCATCACACCCACCCGGGTTCCAATCACCCCTCCACAGGTTTTTACTCCGGCATGGGGAAAAACAACGTCCTCCCGCAAGGTTTCGATCGCTTTTTTGAGACCGCATACTGCAGCAGCACGGACAATCAGTCAGACAATTGTTTACAAAAGGGCGAGGGGGGAAAGCTGGAAAGCGACTCCCAGCAGCAGCAGCAACAGCAGCAGTCCACAGCCTCTGTGCCCGGAGCTTCGGAGCAAGAAAAAGACCCAGAAGATGAGGAGGAACATACAAATTCAGGCTCATGTACGTCTTCCTCCGCAACAACCAAGGACGGCAACGCCAGCAAGAACAGCCACTCGAGTAGGTATACCGAAGCTGTAAAATGGGGGAAGGTTAAGGGGACTAGCCCGGTGTTTTGTCGGTCAGATTTTATGTGGAGTTTTATAAGCATTCAAAGGATTTTATTATAACCCTACAAAGCTCTTTCTTGCAACGAGAAGAATTTTTACGATGGGAAAATGCTTTGAAAAAAGGGGGATGTTATACACAGACGCCTCTATGGTGAGAGTCTGTGAAATTTTTAAGAGAGAGCTATTGTGACAAATGTTAACTTTGATCATGAACTTGCGTTGGGCATTTTAAGGGATTTTGTCGTTGGGCTGTCGAAAGTAAAAACCAATTGGGCAGAACATTGCTTTTGGCGTCTTGTGAATTTTCTTTTAGCACTTGGTTTGCCTGCAATACATGCTGCACAGAGTATTACACACTTTACGGTTAAATGCGTTCTTATCTAGGCCTATCTATCTATCTACCTATCTACCTATCCACCTATCTATCTATCTATCCATCTGTAGGTCTATCTATTCATAAATAAATTAGTGGGCACTTAGGTGTTTGATTCGTCCATATATGAGGAGAGTGCATTGGTTTGCAAATTATACTATTTCCCCAATAACGCTGTAAAAAGCTTAATTCCAAAGCTGTGCATGTTTCATTTTCCATTTCACCCCTCTACTAAAGATTTGCATGCAGACTGACATCACTGTTCACATGAGTGACACACATAGAGTAAAACTAAGCTTGAATTTTAAGTGCAAAAATAGCCATGATTGCAGCACACAGGTCCCATTGGTGTTTAGCATTATGCACACTATATTAGCTCAGCCAGTCTGCAGAGACAGGCTAACTGAGGCTGATGTTTGCCCTCTTGCACAGAAAAAAAAAACAATAAAAAAAATCTATTTCCCCCTGTCACCTGTTTGATAAGAAGTTATAGGACCACAGAGGTCTGCATAGGCCACTGCAAACATGGGCAATGCATTTCAACTCACTGCCAAAAGATTGTGTAAATTGTTAGTTTAGCTCCAAAGGAATGTGACGCACATAATGCGGTGAAATACTTTTGTTGTTGTATATTTATCACAGATAAACACGTACTTAAGAGAGTGTAAGTTGATATTATTTACTTCAAGCGATTCGGATATTTAACACTCTTTATGGCTGGTTTATCTGATAGCCTCAGCTACTTTGCTTGATGAATGTTGACTGAAATGTTATCATTACTAATGCAACTGAAACTGAATTCTCACTATCTGGCACTTTTATCGCCACCACAGCATTAAAGGCTCTTTTTGTGTATATCATTTATTGTTAATTCCTGTGACGTTTTTTTTTTTTGTTTTTTTTTTTGTTTTGCTATTTTCCATCCGTGACACTCTAATTTTATTTAAAAAAAATTTTTTTTTATTTTTTTTCTCCAGGCACTCCTCGCACAAGGAAGAAGAGGTGTCCATATTCCAAGTTTCAGATTCGAGAGCTGGAGCGGGAATTCTTCTTTAACGTTTACATCAACAAAGAGAAAAGGCTTCAGCTTTCCCGAATGTTAAACCTCACCGACCGCCAGGTTAAAATTTGGTTTCAGAATAGAAGAATGAAAGAGAAGAAGCTGAGCAGAGATCGTCTCCAGTACTTCTCTGGAAACCCCCTGTTGTGAGCAGGAGCATGAAGTGTCACAGTCTTGGTCAGTGACATTAAGGCCTACTCTTATCTCATTGAATTGTAATCCGTGGGCATAACGATTTTCTAAAGGAGCCCACATCACCAACAGTGCAATGTTAAAGTGGACAGTGGGAGTAATAGGCCTGCATGGGATAAAGTCGCCATTTTCTTATTGCCCACGGGCGGCGGTGAATTTCTAGCTGGTTCTCAGAAAAGGCCTACATGGTTAGAATAATCATTTATACCTATGCTGTTCTTGAATATGTCCCTCTATTTATCACGATTCTCCATTATGTTTATTCTATTGTTCATATAAACATATTTGTTAAAAATATCCAATGTAACAAACAGTTTGAATCCTTATTGCGCAGACAACTTTTAGCTCTTCCCCTTCCCTCTGGTCTATGTATATAGCATATCATTATCTAATTATTTCTCAGACCAGAGTATGGACAAGTTATAGCAAATCTCCAGGCTGCATTTTTCGCCATTGAGAACTGTGACGTCCAATCTGTGAAACTATATTCCCCTGTACAGACTAGCCTATGCAATGTGCATTCGTGACTGTAAATAGGCGTATGTTGAATTTCCTTTCCCCCCCATCCCTGCTGCTATTTTTCAGCACACTGCCCATACAACTTTAACAGCTTTAACGCCAACACTCGTTAAATTATTTGCTTAAAACATTGGTGCTTTGGATTCCAGAAAGGAGGAACAGATTGTCGGCCTGTGTATCATTAATATAATACCTATGAAATAAACAGAAACGTATAGGCAAAAATCAACGACTTTGTGCTTTTTGTGCTATCATAATCACAATTACCATTGCTGATATGACTATGCATTTACTCTTCACAGGCGCATTGTTTGCTGCTTTTGCTTGGTCTTGAGCCTCTTGGAAATAGCAACTGCTCATATAATTGTGTGTATAACCTAAAATTGTTGGCCCACATAGCCTACATAACATTTGTACACTTTTAACTTGTTATAATGTCCAGTTTTTGAGGATACACACATTTTTTTGCTTTGGTAGATTTGGTGGCGGTTGAGAAACTGGGGGAATAGTGACGGCGGGCCTACACTTGTCAGATTTTAGGCTAGTTTTAAGGTTGCACCACTCTAAAAAGATCATGTTTGAATTTTAGCAAGCTTGTTAAACCAAGATAGACCCCAGATCTTAGAAATGTGGAGAAAGAGAGTGGAATGATAACCTCTTTTAGTGCCCACTAAACGGAATCGCCACTCTTGTAGTCTAGACACTGCCATAAAGACAGAGGCACTAAATGGCTATTTTTTTCTCTTAATTGCACCGTCTGTTCGGGGGGAATGGCGTTCACTTCCGCTGTAAATAGTAAACAAGCAAAGACTGGATGTCCGAAGGGGGAAAGACTTGCCAAGAGGTTTCGACATGAACTCGGTCTGTGCAGTCTGCAACGTCAAACCAACCCCCCCAACCCCCTTCTGCACACAACCGTCATGTCCACCATTCTTCTAATCTGAAGATTGGAAAACCGCAACAGATCCTGTCTTTCCAGAGTAGGGATTTTCCATTTCCTCATGTAAGTTTAATTTTTCCTATTTAAAAAAAAAAAAAAAAGAAAAGAAAAAAAAGAAGATTTTACTTATCAAAGATCTCGTGAAATTCCAGTGTTTTTTTCCAGCTTAGATATAGCCAAGCTTTTAAAATAAAAGTATTTGTTTGAGCTGACCCCAAACTTCAGCCTTTGTCAACACATCCGTTATTAATAAATAATTGTTGACTAATTGGGTGTGAGTTATAGCAAGAGATAGATAAGGGAAAGGAAATTATAATTGGCATGTTATTTTTTTTTTTCTCCAAGTGTGTGTGTGTGTGTGTGTGTGTGTGTGTGTGTGTGTGTGTTTGTACCTTATGTGAGCGCATGTGCATTTCGTATGTGTGGTTCCCTTGCATCCAACATATGTGCATGATGATTGCACGTGTGCATTAACTACAATTTATAATTAAATGTAGTCTTTGAACTTCAATAATGTCAAGGCCTTCACCTTTAACCCGCTGCAATAAAGTGGAATCAAGGAGCCCCTTTAGCCCGGAAATGTGTGCAGCAGCGAAATGGGCCAATGAGAGTGAGTGGGAACAGAAAATGGAATGTGTACAGAGACCAACTTTGACCCCTCGCATTAAACTACAGCAGGTAACTTTGCCAGCTTTAGCACGCCCAGTAAATACACTTTATTGTCCTTGTAAAATGTATACGTTTTCACGCATGAGACGTTTTAAAACATGTTGGTATAAACTGTAGGCCTATATTTGTATTCTCTAAAAGAAAAAAAAAAAGCCATGTTGGTGTGTGGCTGTCACAGTGTGCTAGTCGTAATGGGTGGTTCTGTAAGTGCAAACATGACGGTATGTGCTTGCATGGGTGTGTGAGCCAGTCCATCCTTTGATTTCTGACTTTAGATCCGACTCCTGTTCAGGCTGGTGTGTGAAGATCAAACAGATTTTTACAATACATAGTTTTGCATGGTTATGCATTTACTTCTGAGCGTTTAAAGGTCATTTGGGTTAAGCTTGGAATAATGGCTAAGGTTTTTCGTCAGCTTTTAATTTTTTTTTAAAAGTCAAGAAAGAAAAGAAAAAAAGGGAGGGGTGGGGGGGGTGGGGGGAACCCACTCTTGTTGTGTGCACGCGATCCACTTTTTCATACATATAGTGACAAAAAGCTAGCGTGCGTTTCCTCTTTCCCTCTCTTGTCTATATACAAATCGAGATTAGGCTCAATTTGCATATGTCGGTGTGCTATCAGGAAGGACGAGGCCGTTCTGACAAAAGAAAAGGCGATGCACTAGCAGAGATCAAGGCTACAGGAGCCCCTCTGTTGCCACACCCACCAACCTTGGCCCTGGGACGGTGACGTGGGTAATTTGTAGGTTTCTCCAACACACAACGTCACTAAGAGCGCTGCAGAGGATCCTGCAAATGTTGTCTGTCAACCACACGGGGGCCAGGACTCTCCTGGCCCCTTCACTGTTTTGTTTCCTCTTACGGGATCTTGAAAACGTTTCCTGATATGGATGGCCCGGTGACATCACAGTAGTATTATTAGTCGTAGAGACATCCTCTCCATGATGTGTTGCTGTGACAGGAGGACTGTGCACTCTACTGGAATGCAGCTCCTGCCAGGTTTCAGTCCGGCTTGTGCACTTGGGTGTTGTGGTGAAGGAAAATGGCGGTGTGTTTTTATGTAGATGAGGCGAACCAGGAGGGAGAAGATACAGCCTGGTGCCATTAAAGTTTAAAAGGAAAATGAATTTGGACACATAAAATCAGAGGAATGATAAGTAAAGAATCTCAGTTTTTCGATCTGACCTGTGATGCTGTAAAAATATTTGATAAGGCTGATCAATTTCTTTTATTCGGGGAAATATTTCTGCTATAAACAAATACGATTTTCTTGTCGAGTAGAGTGTTTATTTATATTGAAACTTATAAGATGATCCCTACAAGCCCATAAATCTAGCTAAAATAGCACTGCAACATAAGGAAATACTTAGTGAATAACATAAAAACGCAACACATTTTTTTCCTGGCAATAATAACATAATTAACTTAGAAAAAAATTACTCAGAAAAAATATATGAGAAAGCTTAAAAAATCAAAATATATTATATATATATGAGAAAGCCAATCAATTGTTTTTTTTTATACTGTTATGTAACATTTCCAAATATATTTGTGGTGCATTAAAGGGAAATCTTCATCAGTTATTATTTGTTAATTGTTATTGTATTTTACCTTCACATTCGATGTAAATACAAGGATTTTCCTGTATTTTCCCTCTGCAAATACTAATCAAAGGGTTATAGGCCAGTGAATAGTTTTATACTACAGTGTACTACTCACATTTCTACACTTACTCTGTTCTATAGGGCCATAAAAAAACAGTTCGACGCTGTAAAACCAGCTCCTGCTATTGCTGCAAACAAATAACTCTCAAAACGCCTCCATTTACATCAGCGAATTTGCACAGTGCTGCTGCAATTTATTTATTTATTTACTTATTTATTCTTTACACCAGTCTCAATCTAACTGTAGGCAGTCTTGGATTTAGATACGACGGGCTGCTGTGTGTATTTGGTGTGGCCGTCAGTGGTAATAATATAATACCGTTGTACTTTGATGGCGGTTACCACTCTGGTTTTTAATTAAGAACTTACATGATTCTGGCGTCATAAATTTGCAGTTGCGCATGGAGTGGACAGCAGGATGAAAGAGGACACAAAGCAGAACCTCCTCACATCCAACTGGAAAGATATTTCAAAGTGGCTGCCAGGAGCAAATTAGTTGTGTCGCCCCAGTGGCTCCTGATTAGTACAATGAGGAAACCCGCTACCATGCCTTCTGTCCCGCAGCATTCAACACCCATACCTGTTTGCAATATAATAACAGCCTCCAGGTTTGCAATCAATTGGACGACCATTTAGGGGCGAAAGTGCAGGCTGTAGTTTAGACAAGTGTAAAGACGGTGGTAAAATACAGTCGTAGTCAACTCCTTGTGTGTGTGTGTGTGTGTGTGTGTGTGTGTGTAGCTCAGGGTCGGTTCCACATTGTCGAGCAATTTACGTGTGAGAGAGGAAATTCTTGAAGGCTTAATGCACCCAAAAATACAGCATTCCCATATGTTTTTTAAAAAAAAAGAAAGAGAAAAAAAAGAATTAAATATTGCATGTAAAACCATCCTCCCTGCAAAACCTGTGTTTTCCTTAAAGTGTTTTCACTAAAGTAGTTGACAAGCATCTGCAGGAAGAATTCTGTAAGGATGTTTTAATAGAAAACAATGTCACATTTGTTTCTCCATGACAGAAATATTTCTGGATAAACAATAAACCGCAACGGAGTATTTTTTTTGTTATGGAAGCAGAATGATATGTGTGTGAAAGCTTTCTTCCCTTGTTTTGATAGCCTATTTGTTCTTAATACTCATTACACACATCTGCTCGGCTCGCAATCGGGTTATAGTTCTGCTTTATTTGGCCACCTTTTAGTCTGAAGCAGAAAAGTCGTTTTTTATCCAGCATTTGTTTGCTACCCGCATTTCTGTCATAATATGGCGTGTCTAAACTGGGTTTTTTATATATATATTGTTAGAAGCTCTGATCCCTTTATGTGCTATAACAATATTCATTCTATAATAGCAGAGCTGTCAAATCACAAAATCATAATGCTACACATTTGACTGTCATAGCATAACACACATTGTTCTCTCACTGCTCGGTCTGTGACATCACAGTGATGTTTCTATGGTCCTGTCAGGTCTGTCATATCTGTTCTTCCACTATATATTCTACTTATCATCACGATAGTTACTCTGTTATCCTGTCAGGTGTGTGGCAGTCCAACAAGTTTCTGACATTTCAGGTCTGTGACATCACAACGCTTATTTTCCTGCAGGGCCATGCATATGAGATCATAATACCGGGTCTGGAGCATCACAATGTTCTCTTCACTTCTTGTAAAGATTTAAGCATTATTTAGAGCGCGGGCTCCCTGCAAAGTTGTACACATATAATTTTTATGTGCATTACATTTCTTTGTGCTAGGCGTTAGGAGTTGGAGGTGGGTGTGAATGTGTCGTAAAGCAGTTTTTGGGTGTGTGTCATTGGTGCGAGCGTGTGAGGTGATACATTAAGTAGTTATTAATGTGTGCCTACATGATGCAGCATGTGTGTGTGTGTGTGTGTACGTGTGTTTGTGTGGATAAAAGAAAGATAGAGTGTGAAAATAATATCCTTAATTATCCTTTTTATTCCGCCATTTTCCTGCTCTTGGGTGAGACACTTTGTTCTTCAAAATGCACATTTTTCAGAAACCACATAAAACTTTTAGCGTACTGGCGCATGCCAGTTTATAGTTTAGGCTCTATTATGAGTTTTCTGAGTGTTTCATGAGCCCAAGATGTTCTTTACACATATAAGAGCATGTTATCGTTCAGTTAATATAAAAATCACAAAAACTGAAGAGGCAGGCTCCATCCAACATCAACGGTCTGCAGCTGTGGCAGGCCACACATTTTTTCATAAATATGTGAGAAATGGGGAAGGACCACAGAGACATCGATTATCAGTTATTTTCAATATTTATTTCACTCACAGTCAGTATCTCGGTCGAGCAAAGGTTTCGGTCTCATCTTGAAGCATTACTGCTCACAGACAAATACAAGCAAATATTCAAAGACATGCATTGAAAAGATATCTTGCCCTTGCCTTTGAAAATGATTCTGAACTGGACACACAGACAGACAGACAGGCGCGTGTGCACGCCTAACGCGAGCACGCCCGCATAGTTGTGGTTAATGATTCAACGAGTAGTTTAAACTGGTTAAACGCATTCCTTCATAGTGTGCAGAAGGAGTTTTGAAATGTTTGAGTGCCTGTTAGATATCTGTTGCTAAGCTAGTAACAGACCTAATTCTGCTCAATACAATCCAATTATTTAAAGAGCAAACTGCGCCACAGTTTTGTGGTGACCCTGAGACACTCGGCATGTTGCATCACTGCAGCCTCACTGACAATCTTGTTGCTTTTGTGTGTGAGTGCGTAGGCGAATGTGGGTTTTTGTTTTAAATAGGGAATTATAAAAATTACACATCTTGGATAATAAAGATTATAAATTAGTTCTATTGTGTTTTGGGATATAAAAACGAAAACCATGAGTGTTCGACGTTATTCAAGTTCCTTTCCATTTAACATTGATTCTGTATAAGGCTTTATTTTCAAACACTAGGCGATTATCAGGCGTGTCTGTCGCTTCAGCAGCAGATATATTAATATTCGTATTCTTTAGAGAACCTGCGGGTGTTGATGAATGTCCTAAACGCTGCAACACAAAAAACACAGGCCTACAGTAACATAATACACAACACACCAAACGAAAACGAGGGTTTTAAAATGAACATAAATGTGATATGTGGGTGCGAACCTTATTGTTTCAGTAAGCTCACAAAAACAGATGAACAGCTTAAAGTGGGATATTCAATTCAGTTCAATTTGGACTATTTTAATTATGTCCAATGAGTATAAGATAAAACAATAATAGTGTTAGTGTTTTCATGCTTTTTTCAATTACGTGTATTCAAAGTCAATTTGAAAATACTTACCTACGATCACTGTAGGCTAAAAACATGTTTCGCAATAGCACATAATTAATATCACAGCAGCGTATTTGTTCACGTTGCATACTGACGCTCTAGTTGTGTTGTCTTAGTTTTTTAGTCTTTTGTTTTAGTATTTTAGTTTTCACCTGCACGGGACAAATTAAATCTCTTACACTAATGCTGGCAAAAAATCTGAATAGTTTTGAGGAGACACGGAGAATTGAGACTAATTATTGTCTCGGGGCATTAATACGTGCAAAACTCAGCGTTGATTTTGATGAGAGAGCCACGTTTAATTCACATAACAGATCTCATGGCCCACACCTAGAGTCAGAAAATGAAAACATTAACAAAAACGCCAGTAAGGCCGCTAATTTCAGATCTATAACATATTAAAACCACATGTGAAGCAATAAGAAATATAATAAAAGCGTGTATAACACTAGCTCAGGTATGCAATGAATTATTTATTAAGCTGTAAGATTTTTTGTGAGAGTTCCAAAGACAAAATACAATACGCTTGATTCTGTATGAATTTAGTCGCCTTTTACACAATAATGAATATCTTTATAGGCTCAACATCCACCAGCGTACAAATTCCACCGTATAGTCAATACTTTGTAGCACATTTCAAAAAGTGAACCAGCCCAACTTATTGACTGTAAACTAAGACTAAAAGATCTAATAAATATGTTTGATTATTAATGAGCTCTAGTGTTAATCTTTCGGAGTAGGAAAGTAGTGTGAATACAAATTCAAACAATAAAAAATATAAAAAGAATAAAAGAGCAGGCCGAGGTAAAGTATTAAAGCATAAAATGTGTTACTGTAATTCTACAAAAGGATGTCAGTAAAACGCATTTCGGAATATATCACAATCTTAAATGTAGCAGGCAAAATGCAAAAGCGAGCCTCTCATTTTCAGGCTACTACTGTACTTCATAACATCAGGGGTTAAAGTCTGGTCTGCAATTTGACTCATTCTTCATTTGAAAATTCAAAAGAGGAGTTCTCATTTCTGCAATCTATCTTTGAATAAAACTCCTGCGTAAAGCTTACCTTGCTAAATCGGTGGCAAATCGTTGAAAACAAAACAAAAAAAAAGGAACGTACACAAAATGCACTTTGTTTTAAGACAAACCATCGATGGATTCATCTCCACAGAACTGTCGCCAGGACGGCAGGGCGATCACATAATGACTACTGTAATTTTCTTTTAAAACATCTGAAGTTTTGAACTTGAATAGAATT